>NC_133660.1:256577546-256747546 GCF_037893015.1 Macrotis lagotis | reverse complement strand
ATATTAGGGTCAGTGAAGCCCATGGATCATTTTCTCCTTTAATTTTTAGTGTATCTATATAGTTTCAATTACTAATAGAAGTTGACCAACTGGTCACTAGGTCTGAAGGGTTATAATTCTGCATGAGTAGGATTCTATTGGATGATTCCTGATTATCCACACTTTCAGAGGTAGTACCCACATCAAAAAAATCATAGCTCTAAGTAGATTTTTGGATTATTAGATGGTCTCATTCATGATGATGATGGGCAGGAGGAGGTGACCCATTGTCAATAATTTCTTCATCTATCTCTTGTCATTAGGGGTATATTTACTTAACTAATTAATTTAGTTAAGAGACTTTGAGGATTGTTCTCTTCCCAAGTATGTATCCATGATATATCAGAGAACCTCTAAGATATATCAACAAGGATGAAGACTTCCTATTTCTGATGATTTCTATGGGCACAAATAATATTGTCAGAAGGAACCTAGAAAGAACCACCAAAGATTACAAAACTTTAGGCACAAGAAACTGAAGGCTGCTATGGCCTTTTATTTTTTCCACTACTATTTAAGTACTTCTTACATGCTAGGAAATTATGATAATTTTTTAAACCACAAAGAAAACCATTCCTACCCTCAAGAAACTTATATTCTATTGTAGGAATTCCATAAAATCCCACAAATATAAAATATATGAAAATTAAAAAGCAAAGTGATTTCATAAGGAAAGATCAGGGACAGTCTTGTGTAGGGAATGGGCCCCTGGACTCAACTTTGTAAGACGCTATGGATTCTGTGAGGCAGAGATAAAGAAATGATGCATTGCTGATATGAAGAAATTTCTAGAAATGTTAATTTGTATATGTACAGGAAACTATGAGACTACATCACTTCTGTCTATTGAAAAATGTAAGAGATAATGAAGAGAAATTCTGATTTGAAAAGCAAACAACTCGATCCAAGATGATCTTTGAGAAGTAGAATTGAATTTTTGGACCATAGCTTTGAGTAGCAAAATAATAAACTCCTCCCCAGGGTTAGAGTGTGCACCTAACAAAGTCTGATAAAAAGTGCCTTTCCCTTGTGCAAATCTGATCAAAATGGCTTTAAAATGAAAGATATGTGGGGTGATGGAGGATCCAGAGGCTTAGAAAACTGCTTATTCATCCAGCTAGATACCATACAGAGAAGCTATAAGGTAGGAAGAAGAAAAACATGTGAGATGAACAGAACTTTACAAGAGACAAAAATTCAACTAATAAAACATGTGACAAAATTATAGAGAATTTTTCTAGCACAAGAGTGACTTCATATATAATACTGAGTTTTGGCAGGATTAGAGATGATTGGAATATGACTCTGAAGGGACATACTTTATTTTTAAAAATGAGATGGAAAAAGGGTGGAGGATCATATTGAAGATTAAGAAGAAATCCAGGGACCAGATGGGGAAGCCTTGTGAAAAGCATTTGGATGAAGATTAGTAAAGGGAGAAATGAAAGGAATATTGTCACTGGGATGTATTACAAGCCACCTGGCTAGAAAGAGGAAATAGATGAGGAGTTTGGGAAACAGATCTCAAGTTTGACACAAAGGCACGATACTCTAGTAATTTTCTAATTTTCTAAACATCTTCTGGAGCTCTGACTCGCTGTGTGTCTGTCTTTCTCTCTCTCTCTCTCTCTCTCTCTCTCTCTCTCTCTCTCTCTCTCTCTCTCTCTCTCTCCCTCTCTCTGACTTTGAATGTTTCTTCCTTCCCTCTGGTGTCTGTCTGTTTGTCTGCCTGTCTCTGTGTCTCTCTCTCTTTCTCTGTCTGTATGTTTCTTTATCTCAGTCTTTGTCTATCTCTCTGTCTGAATCTCTCTGTTTCTGTTTCTCTCTATCTCCCTCTCATTTCTGTCTCTGTCTCTATCTTTCTGTCTCTGTGTATGTCTCTCTGTGTGTCTGTCTCTCTTTCTGTTTCCCTCTCTCTCCCAAAGGCAGAGTAGCTAATAATGTCTTAGTCATTCAAAAGGAGGAGAAAAAAATAAAGGGAAGTTCTATTTGAGATCTGATTTGCATTCATAAGAAGGACCAAAAGATTCAGAGGAAACATCATTGGAATCGCATGAACTAAAGGGAAACCTATCTAAAAGGAATGAAAAAGCTTCAAGAATGAAATGATCCAAGATGATATTTGAGAATAAAATAATTGCTCGAGGAGATTAATATGCATGAACAAAGAACTCACCAACCACCTGAAAGAATGATTTTGTATTATTTGGAACTAAAATTTTCCCTCATTAGAAATAAACTCTTCCTTCACTTGCAGGCATGTAATAGTGACTAATATAATTCTCCTGCCCGTTCAGCTCATTGTTATCATTAAGGGCTAAAGCCAGGATTGTCTGTCCTTCTGCAGCAGGATAGTCTTGGAACATCCATTGATAATTCCTTCCGAGTTGACCTTCCATCTATCCTGTATATGCAATGTTTGCACATAGTTGCTTTGTTGTCTCCCTATTAGAAGGTGTATTCACTGGGGACAGGGACTGGTTTTACCTTTCTTTGTATGTCCATCACTTAGTTCTGTGTAAGTGTTTAAGAAATGCTTGGGGTCCTAGCTATGTGACCTTGGGCAAGTCACTTAACCCTATTGCCTTACCAAAAAAACCCAAAAATAAATGAATAAATAATTTTTAAAAAAGAAATGTTTGGGAGTTGATGGAATGCCAGCACCTTGACTAAATCTTGGGTTCTTTTCCATTGTACCATCCTGTTGTTGCTTTTAACTGACCCTGTGATTTCATGACTTTAGAGAATAGCCAGTCAAGTCGTCTTTCTAGCAATGGAGATTAGTTTCTTTTCTGCAATTTAGAGTTGTAGACAGTTGTCTGAGTGATTGAAAGGATGAGTGATCCCTTTCCAGTAAGCTAGCCATAATGTGTCAGAGGGCAGGACAAGAGCCCTTGTCTGCCAGACTCCAGACCAGCTCTCTCCCCACTCTGCATTGCACCATATTATTTAAGGCAATGCATTTCAACAGCATGGCCCTAGGAGCCATGCTAGTTGCTAGAGTGGTTTCCTTGCCTTCCTTAGGTCCCAGGAACTTTCCCATAAAATTTTCATGGCAAAACTTGCCTCTGATGTTTGCTCTCCCAGAGAAATTCCCTGACACAGTGCATGAAAAATATATAAAATAACACTTAACTCTTCCCTTCAGAAAGACACATGAAAGCTATAATTGTGCATGCTGACTTTCCCCTCTGGGCCTCTCACAGGCTGGGGGTAGGAAGGTGATGTGGCTTTTCAGCCTTCTCTGACAGTTAGCGTTCAGATCTCCAGGAGGAACTGCATAATGAAGCCAGCAGAGTGCAAGCATGAGCGGTAATGGTAATTCCTTCAGGAATACATGTTGGAAATTAAAAAGGTGCCCTGGTGTCTTAGATGGCGGGCAAAGTGGTATAAACTAAGACTGTCTCACATATCCCCTCCTGGTTCTCCCTTCGCCCCATCCTCTCCATCCTGGGGAAATAAGGGGCCTTCCCCCAACCCCCGCATCCCAGGACAATCAAGACTTACATGCATCCTACATGTGGCCGGCATCAGAGATTCCTTTGAAATATTTACTTGGAGATGAAAAGACTATGAAATGGGCGCTTAGCTCATTTTTTCCTTTTTCTCTACGGGGTTGAGTTGGTTGGTTCTTGTCCTTCATTCTCAAAGAAGACCAAAATGGCATCACTATGTTTGAGACAAATTACAGTGCATCCTGACTGGCTGATCAGAGCAGTGCGAGCCTGTCATGGTCTACCGCAGGTTGGGGACAAATTGACCGTGTGAACAGTTGGTGTGGGCACTCTAAACCTATGAATGTCATGTTTCTTTGGAGCTGTTTCAACTCTGCCTTCCTCATAGAGCACAGCACCCTCATTCATGAGGGCACGCCACACTGGGCGGTCCTGTGCCAGTGTCTCTACGGGGGCATAGATACTAGATATAAGATCCAGGGGGTGGCTGGATAGGGTACTTGATTTCGACTCAGGATCCTTGACCTCAGGAAGACCTGAGTTCAAATACTGATTCAGCCGAACACTAATTATATGACCCTGGGCAAGAAACTTAAGCTCACTGGTTTTCAGATCAAGAATAGGGTAAATTAAGATAATTAGTAAAAAATCAAGAATAATTAGGACACTTGCCTCCTTTAGAGAGACAAAAAGTAGTTTCCCAGCGCCTTGGGACCTGCCTAGTATTTTCTTGCTATCATGGTTTATAGTGGTAATCTTCCTCTAATAAGCCTTAGCCCATAGTGAGGTTGGACATGCGGAGGGTCCAACATTTGGGGAGCTAGTCTGTGATGGGTGCTTGTATGTGTGTGGGGTGGGGAAGGCGGTAGTGGACAGGAGTGATGTGCTGAGTGGGGGGTGGGAAATCTTCAAAGATGATTGGCACAGGCCAGAGAAGAAAAGTCTACATGCTAACAGGGGGACAAGGAAAGGGTAGGAAGGGAATCTAGCAAATGTTCCCTTGTCCTGGGCCGGCAGGGGGCAGCAGCACACCAGGAAGAAGGGGCTATAAAGCCATGAATCAAGTGCAAGAGATGGGAAGGATCCATGGAGAGACTTAGATCTCTGACCTGTGGAGTAGAAAATGGGGGTTCTGGAGACTCTGCGACTTACTCAATTAACTAGTTGGAGAACAGGGACTAAAACCTAAGTGTCTTGACTCCTAGTCCAGTCCTGTCCACTTCACCATGTAATGATTGTTGATGATGATGATGATGATGATGATGATGATGATGATGGATGATGATGGCAATAATTACAACAATAATAATGCTTTCTATTTTAATAGAATATAATCATTCATGCGCCTACATAATACTGAAGGCATTGGATGATAACAGTAACAACAAAGCATCAACGACATCTAGCATTTGCTATTGCCTTTGTTTGCAATGCAGCTCACAAATATTATCTCACTTTGCTCTCACAGCAGCCCTGAGAAGTACCTGCAGTCATTATTCCCATTTTACAGATGAGGAAATGAAGGCAAATGGAGATCAAGTGACATGTTCAGGGTCAAAAAAGCCTATATCTGAAGTAGCATTGTTCTCAGGTCAAGAAGACCTGAGGGTTCCACCATTGAACCACACTTTTTATAATGAGTATAGTGGTTGGCGGGCTGGGCTGGTCTTCAAAATCTGTCCCTCAGATTTGGAGGTAAAGGATCTAAGTTCAAAGTTTACTTCTCATTAATTGTGGTACATTAAGATGAGTCAGTTAAAAAAAATCTACCTGAGTCCCAGTTTCTTCATCTGTAAAATGAGAGAATTAACCTAGACAATATCTGAGCTCCCTTCCAAAAAGTCCAGTCTTAGGACTGTATATGACCCTCTATTTGATCTCTTTGAGTGATAAGCCTAGGGTTCTTCGTTCTTATGTTCATTTCTCAGGTAGGGAAATTCAGTGAGAATTCCCACACCCAGGCAGAGTCTGAGGCCTCTGGAGTTCCAGTCCCAGTAAGTGTAGCCCACTGAGCCCACATTGTCTCTCTGGGGGAATGATTTACTTTGTGAACTGGGGGGTGGGCAGAAGTTCCTTGTTGCTATCGCCTCACGTCATCCATCCTCTGTGTGGCGGAAGCCCCCATTCTGAATTACTCCTATAACCCCAAACCTGTTGACGGGGCTGTTTCATTCACTCCATTAACCTCTTCCCCCCACCTTCTTTAGTGTCCCCAGCTGGTTCGTCAAGTTAACCAGTAACCGGACTTTTTTGTTGCTCTGTTTCTATGATGTGGGGGCCTGCACAGACCCCCTCCTTTTGCTCTTCTCAGAGGGAGGAAGGTGCTTTGTTTTGCCTGGTCCAGTCAAGGGTTCTCAACCCTTTCATGTTCATTTGTGTCTGAGGGACCTTCAATCTGCCCCCCTCCCCTTCTCCATTTGCCTCTTGCCTCCCTCCCAGCTGATGGCCAGCCCCACTTTGCCCTGATGCTCGTCCCAAACAATGAAAAGGATCTCCAAGCAGTAAATTGGAGGAGGTGTTTGGGCTCAGCCCTTTGAAAGGAGTGACAGAGACAGAGTACAAGGCTAGCTTGATTTGGCTATTAGCCTTCCCACTGCTGCCATTACATACCACCTTCTCCCTAGAAGTTTGAAAAGAAAACGTAGAAGAGGTGGGAAGTCACCCAAGCCCAGAGAACCTTTGTCTGCAAAAAAGGTTGACTATAAAAGCCCGAGTGAAGTCCTCTGGCTGTGTGCTTATAAGGAAAGAAGTTTCCTAATTCTACCAAATCTGCCCTGGGGACCTGACTGGTCTGGATGGGGCTCTGGATGCTTGGTCACATTGGGAGAGGCCAGCACACTGTTACACAAACCTCTCTGGGTCATCTCTTTTCATTGCTCACTCATTTGACAGCTTGTTAACAGTTCATTAGGAACACTGAAAAGTGGGGCAAAAACAAAAGTAGTTAGTAGGAAAACCACTAGTCCCTTCTCTTTCATAGAAAAAACTTTGGTCAGAAACAAAGTCACATGTCGGAAAAAGGATCAAATGATTCCTTTCAAGTGAGGTCAAAAAAGGCATTGGATGAGACCTTAAGGAGAATTATCTAGTCAGAGCCCTTCGGGTAATTTGAGGCCCCAGAAGGGAGAGTGACTTTCTCTCTTGGTAGTAAGAGCTGAGACAAAGATTTGAACCTTCACATTTAGTGACTGCTCTTGATCCTAAGGACACTTAGTGGAGCAGTGGCTAGAGGGCTGCTTATAGAGTCAGGAAGACTCATCTTTCTGAGTTCAAATCTGGCTAGCTGCGTGATCCTGAGCAAGTCACTTTATCCTATTTGCCTCGGTTTCCTCATCTTGTAAAATGAGCTGGAGAAGGAAATGGCAAACTTCTCTGGTATTTTTATCAAGAAAATATCAAATGGGATCACAAATTGATAGTAAACTAGGCTTCTTTATCCCCCATCCCCACCTTAATTCTGTTCAGATGTTTTTCAAACTTGGGAACCTGAGCAATCTGTAACAGAACCAAGTCTTTTTAAGAATTGCAGAAGGAGGATGAAACCATCCTTAAAAACTGACTGACAAGTCTCTAAAGTCCCTGGAGATGAATGTATCATTCCCTACTGTTTGGGTCATTTCATTGAGTCCCCAGAGTTCTTGAATATCATCTTCATACAGGTGTCAGAATAGCACTACTCAAATACTCATAATTTTTTTAATGTCAGTTTTAGGTGACTTCCTATCATTAAGTTGAATTTATTAAATCTTATTTAAGAGACAAGGCACTGTGCCTACCTGTTAAGCCTAGGGATTCAAGAATTCTGTTTCTCTCCCTTCCCCCCTCCCCCCCATCTGTCTGCTGATGCAAAGGTGGGGATGTGGGCAAAGAAAGGTCAAGAATATGACGAAGTCCAACTAAGTATATAAACACTTGAGTACATGAAAGAAATCAGTATATATAAATACTGGAAAGGTTGGTTGAAGTCAACTTGTAAATTCTTTAAATGCCAGAGTAGTGTTTAGTTGATCCTAGAGGTAATAGGGAACCCCAGAGTATAATGGGAAGGAGAGTGACCAGGTCAGATAGGAGCATAAGGAAAATCCCTTCATTAGACCTGTTTACTCATTTCTTAAATGAAAGGGTTAAACAAGGCACCAAAGGTTTGTTCCAACTATAAATGACACTTGGATAGAATGTAAGAGCCTCAAGGGGGGGGGCTGTTTTTTCTTTATAATTATATTCCATATAGTTATAATTATATCATTATTATAATTATAATAATTTGTCATTATAACTTATATATATATCATATCATATCATATTATATTATGTTAATTATATTAATGTGGCCCTGGGCAAGTTGTTTTCTCACTCTGGCCTCAGTTTCCTCCTGTAGAATGGAAAGATGGTGTTAAATATTCCCTGAAGTCCCTTCCAGTTCATTTTCCACATATTGGTCAAAGTCATATTCCTACAGTTCAAGTCAGATTCATCATTCCTCAGCTCAAAGAGCTGCCAGGGCTCCCTGTTACCTCTAGGATTAAAGACAGACTCTTGCTTGCCTTGTCAAATAATATATATATATATATATATATATATATATATATATATATATATAGCATATATATATTACATATATATATATATATATATATATATATACATTATACATTTTGCATGTCACCTGTGACATCCACAAGACTTCCCTAAAATTCCCCATTTAATTTCTTATGCCTACTGGCAATATATCAAAACTGTGATATGGAAAGTCCCAGTGTGAAAGGAATAGCTGTACTCTCTTTGCAGATGATCCAACCAAACAGGACAATCTAGAATTCCTCTCAGGCGGCATTTGCATTCCTTCCTTGTCTCTGCCTCTTAGAATTCTTGGCTCAAGTGCCACATCTGACATAAGGTTTTTCCTGTCTCCCCCTTGAAATTACTTGTAATTGTTTTTTTTATTTTTAAGTTTATTGTCTTATGTGTGTGTGTGTGTGTGTGTGTGTGTGTGTTATTTCTTCTGGTAGGATATCAGCTTCTTGAGGGAAGGAATTATTTCTGTCTTTGTATCCTTTGGACCATAGTAGGAGCTTACTTAATAGTTATCTATGGATTAATCCCAACTCTGACATAGTCTTATGCCAGAATAGTGTAGGTGCTTACTAGTTATATGACCCTGGGCAAATCACTCCACCGTGATTGCCTCAGCTTCCTAATTTGTAAATTACCCGCAGAAGGAAAAAGCAAACTACTCCAGTATCTTTGCCAAGAAAACCCCAAATGGGATCACTAAGAGCTGGATGCAGCTGAAACTATGAAACCATACACATATTATGCATTTGGATATGGCCAATGTGGTACCTTGTTGTACTTGACTATGAATATCAATTATAAAATCTTTGTTTTTCTTTCTTTTTTTCCCCTCAAGTTGGGGGGAGGGAATAGAAAAGAGAGAAAACAGAATTTTGTTCTTTGAAATATAAGGGGCAACTGGGTGGCACAGTAGATAGAGCACCAGCCCTGGAGTCAGGAGGTCTTAAGGTCAAATCTGGCCCAGACACTTAATAATTACTTAGCTGTGTGACCTTGGACAAGGCACTTAACCCCATTGCCTTGTAAAAACTGAAAAAAAAGAAAGAAATATAAAATAAGACTTAGAAATAAAATAAAATGGAGCAGGTGGAATAGATAGATGGATAAATTATGATCTCAAAGATTTTTTTCTGACTCTAAATCCTCAGAGTCTAATGAAACTTAAATCCCTTCCTTTAATTCTTCAATGACCTCAATGACCACTCTTGGGAGAGTGGGGAAGAGAAACATGATTTATTATTTTGGAGAAGAGTGTGTAAATTGGCAATATTAATTTTTCTTTTCTTTTTTAAAGGTTTTTTTTTTGCAAGGCAAATGGGGTTAAGTGGCTTGCCCAAGGCCACACAGCTAGGTAATTATTAAGTGTCTGAGACCGGATTTGAACCCAGGTACTCCTGACTCCAGGGCTGGTGCTTTATCCACTGCACCACCTAGCCGCCCCCAACAATATTAATTTTTACCAGGATCTTCAGTTTTAAAGGTGAGTTAGAAAGCATGATCCTCCCACATTACTTACATCCTTGTTCTAGAGTCATCTCAGCCACGGAGTTGGGAGGAAGATACCTGGATGAAGGCATCAGTGAGGATATATCATAATTGCCAATGGCAAAAGTTTGCTTTTAATCCCAAGCAATGTTTTTTGAGACTGGAAAATTTATTCCAATTATTAATGAAAGCAAACACACCTGTCTGTTCGATTGTGGTTTTAGGGCCCCATAGCTCAAGATAAACATATCTGTACATATAAGGTAGGTTAGCATCAAACTGGCAGTTGGTTTTATGACCCCTGTAACTGGGAAGGGTGGTTTGCATTATGACATCAAGCAAGATTTGATAGGTCACTTTCTAGTCCAATGCCATTCTCCTATAACCAAAATCTGTGGAAGTGACACTAAGAAAGGAAAGATTGACATGTTCATAAGAGATTGATGTTGATGCTTGAGATCAGATCCATCTGCTGCCATTAATGACTTGGCAAAATCCTAAACCAAACTGGACCTCTCTGTACCAAAACAAATGAACAAACAAAACCCAAATATTTTAAAATAAAGTTTTCCTCTTAGCAAGAGACTATCCATTTGGAAGTGTTTAAGTCACTATTTATTTCCCAGACCATATGTCAAATGACTTGAAAAACTATGAAGGCATACTAGTATGATAGGAAAAAAACATTGTATTTGAAGCCAGAGAATTTGGGTTAGTATTCCTGCTCTGTTACTGTGTGAACTGTATGACCTTAAGCAAATTGTTTAAGGTCTCTGGACCCTGGTTGCTTCATATATTAAAGGAAATAGTTGGATTAGATCAATGATGTCAAACTCAAGTAGAATTTTTGTTGTTATTAGATTGTGTCCAGCTCTTTGTGACCCTATTTGGGGTTTTCTTAGCAGAGATACTGGATGGTTTGCCATTTCCTTCCCCAACTCCTTTTACAGATGAAGAAATTGAGGCAAATAGAATGAAGTGACTTGTCCAAGGTCACTTGGTTAGTGAGCTTCTGAAACTGGATTTTGAATTCAGAAAGATGAGTCTTCCAGGCCCAGCACTACACCACTTAACATATTGTCTTAGGGAATCACAAATTAACATTATCTGTGTTCTATTGTATTTTTTACTTATTTTGTTAAATATTTCTCAATTACATTTTAATCTGGTTCAGCATTTCATGGGAGCATTTCAGGTTTCCAGTTTGACATTGGTCTAGATGACCTCTATAAAGTTTCTTCCAGCTCTAAACCTATGGACTTTCTATGCAGTTTTTCCTCCTTGTGGAATTGCTAAGCAATTTTTCAGGTTTTTGCATTGAGAAAGAGACACTGTAGAGAAACAGAGTCCTTGTGTCTCTGAATCTTAGCTTAACCTTGCACCTGGTATGGATTAGATTTTCATAGTACATTGCAGTATACAAAGGACTTTCACCTGATTTATCAAACTCAGAGAGGACCCTTCATATATATGATGTCATACATATATAATGATATGACTTGCACATTGTGTTTATTATAGTGAAGGGAGTGTTGTACAAAGATATTCTTGTTACTGCCTTTTCCAGAACTATATCACCTCTTGTCCTGATTGTTAAGAAACTGGGCTATTGGTGATGTCTGGATGCTACAGAGTCCATGACCTTATGGATGTGGTTCCCCACCCATATCAGTGAGGCACTATGGCACCCCCCAAAATACCAACTTATTGCAAAATTTAAAAAAATCAGTAAAATTTAAATAAGAAAAAAGTTCAATGCTCTTGTGTTAATGCAGAAACTACAGAGGAAACTGGAACCCCAGAGGCTAAACCAGAAGCTTTCTTTAGGGAGAGGAAACATTTAGTTCCCAGCTCTTATAGTTAAATGATTTTTCAAAAACTGGGAACTGCAAAAGAAGAATTAGAAAATTCAAAGCAGAAGAAAACAAAGATGTTTTAAATTCTATTTTGCCAGTGTCAAAATCATTTTTAGGTTTATGTAATCTGCCCCGAATGGCTCATACTCTTTGTTTGCTGTGCACTATTGATCAAACTTTTGAAAAATTCATTTGATCATCCAAAATCTACATGACATAATAACACATGGATCTATTTGTAATCGAACTATGGTAGAACATTCCAAGCTCATATTGGTCTGATCAGCCACAATTGGACATGCTGTAACTTGACTCTAATATAGTGATGTCACTTTAGTCCTCTTCGAGATTGAAAGACAACAACAGACACAATAACAATCCTGTCAGTTCTTGACACTGTTGCATTTGCCTCCTTGTGCCTCCTAACTTAAGGATCCCAAAGGATAATTTTAAAAAATTCTATTAAAGATGAGGCTTTGAGATTTCTTCTTTGCTCATTTTCTTTTTTTATTAGGCTAAAAATACTAGGAGGTTCATAGTGGGAAGGGAGAGGAGGAAACCAATCCATCACCAAGCACTTATACTGGGCTTACTATTACTGGGAACCAAGCTAAAGTGCTGAAAATACAAAGAGAACAAAACACAAAACCAATCCCTAATCTCAAGGATCTTACATTTTAATTGGGGTGACAACCTGCTCACTTACTTACATAATAGATATCTACAGAGTAGATGGAAAGTCACCTTAGTGGAGATGGTTCAACCACTGAGGGATGGGTTGGGACAAACCCTCTGAGGAAGGTGATCATTGAGTTGAGTCCTAATGAAGTCAAGGGATTCTAAGAGGTGAAAGTGAAGAAGAGCATTTCAGGCATGGGGATTAGATAGAATAATGACATGTCCAAAGTCATAAATATCATGTCCAAAGTCATAAAATGTACAGAGAGAAGTAAAATCTAAGAAGACCAAAAAAACAGAAAAAGAAACCACACTGCGAAGAGATTTAAATTCCAAAGGACTCTATCCTTAATTCTGTAGGTCAGTAAGAGAGCCACTGATGTTTATTGAGAAAGCAAATGACAGTGAGAACTATATTTGAAGAAAATTGCTTCAGCAGCACTGTGGATGATAGATGGGAGTGGAAAAAGACTTGAGGCGGAATAAACAAATAGAAGACTTTTTCCAGTAGTCAAGTCCAAAGGGGAATAAAGACCCAAACTGGGTGGCTGTTGTGTAATTAGGGAGAATTCAATTTAATATCCAATCCAATAAACATTTATTAAGCACCTATTATTTGTGCTTAAAACTAGGGATTTTAAAAAAGAAACATAATACAGTCCCTGCCCTTAAGGAGCTTATAATCTAATAGGGGAGACAACATGAAAACAAATATATACAAAACAAGTTATATACAGGATAAACAGGTAATAAATAATGAAGGGAGGACCCTGGAATTAGAAAGTTGGGAAAGGTTTCAACAGAAGGTAGAATTTTAGTTGCATCACATACCAGAATTATTGAGAATGGAGAAACAAGACAGTAATAGATTGGATGTGTAGGGTGAGGGAGAGTGAAAGATGAGAATGAGGTCAAGGTTATGAAGCTAGGAGAATGATGGCATGCATCTTCAACAGTGAAAGGAAAATTTGGAGAAGGGCTGGGTTTTGAAATTCCTACAAGACATACACTCCATGAAGTAGAATCCTAAGAATACACAATTGATTGGTAAAGTAGGGGAGTGTGAATAATGGGGGGATCATTAATGATAATTCTGAAGTTTATCATTAATTCTCAATAATTAATGATAATTCTGAATGATGGGGAGAATAGTGATGTCATCAACAGTTATAGAAAAATTAAACAGAGGGAAAGGTGACACTCTTGATGGAATGATTCATTATTTATTAAGCAACCACTCTGACAAGTTCTGGAATTAAGTATGGGGAATGAAACTAAGTAAAAAAAAATCAAGAGAGTCTCTAATACATATTTAAATAAGGTGTGACAACATCTATAGAGGATTCAGCTGCATGTCAGATGGAAAGACCCTGGGGGCCTTGAGATAAAGAAATAGGACTGAGAGTAAGACCCAGTGGTTTTTCCATCCTTAGGGAAAGATGTGAATTTTCTATGTCTTTCACTGTCTCCTTAATATAAATATGCACCAGGGAGCAGTCACCACGATCCTCATCATCACAGAATCTAAACTTCTTGAAGATAAAGACTGCTTCATTTCTGTCTTTGTATCCCTAGGGCATGGTACATGCTAGATACTTAAATATGATTGTATTGGTCATGATCCATCATCAACAGATTTAGCGGATAGAATACTGGACCTGGAGTCCAGAAGGTCCTGGGTTTGAATTCTGATGAAGCTACTTATAGGTTTCGGTCACTCTATAAGTCTCAGTTTCATTAGTTGTAAAATGTGGAGTGAAAATAGTACCTCCTCAGGGGGATTTTGTGAGGATCAAATGAAAACGATATAGGTAAAATATACCTTATAAATCTGGCATTATAGACACTTTGTTCTGCTTTTCAGGTGATGAAACAGACTCAGAGGTGTTAAACAGCTTGCCTCTGGTGAATATTAAAAGTGAGATTTGAATCCAGGTCTTCTTGATTCCAAGTTAACAGTCTGTCTACTTTCCCTTCTCTTAAAGGTCAGTGACTGGGAGAAGGGCAAACCCTTGGTCTATTTTCTGAGACCCTTTTTAACTCTCATTCCTTGTTCTCCATTTCCTAGTTCCCAACTTGCAAGACTAATGTGATAAACCCTACTTTGCTTTCCAAAAAACTCAAATCTTTACTATTGAAACATTTGGAAATGGGCAAAATTTCAAAGGTATGACTGGGGCTTTCTCTTTGAGGCCCAAAATATAGAGGGGAGTAACTGCCCTTAGGTTCATTATCACCTAGTTACAAAGAAGAATTACATTAGAAAACTATGACCCTCTTCCTTCCAGGTCACACCCCCAATGAGTCTCCCAACCTCAAGAAATCTTTTGTACAATTTGTTGGTGGCCCAGGGTTTTCACCCATGGGGCCTGCATCCTGTGATCTCCAATTTAAAGCTCCCTTGACAATAGTCCAGAGGAGAAAGTGAGGCTGGTGACTTAGCACCGCCCCTCTGCCCCCCACTGTAATCCAGTTCACATGCATGTCATAGCATTACCTCCCTGATGTCATAATCTTCAAAAATGAAGGACAAACAACAACACCAACCATCTCCCACCAACTACCCTTGTCTTTTGTTTTCTTTTTTCAAGAAGCAGGCAGAAAAAAGAGACCCACACATTCAAATGGTTCCACTAGAGAATGTGCTAACAATTCTAATTTTCGGATTTCATATGTGAAAGTATTCAATGGCTTTATTTGTCCATTTTCCACTTATGTATTTAATTGCTGGGAAGATAACCTTAAAAAGGCAAAATGACAAATGAAGCAAAAATTTTTCAGCACTAAGTTGTTCCTAGAGCCAGAGAGTAAGAGATTTATTCAGGCAACTTAATTATCCTTTTTTCTTTCAAAGCATTTTATTTTTTAAAGTTGGTTATTTTTCTTTTTCAAATTAAGAAGTATTTTTAATTAATCTGTCCCTCCCACTCTTCTCTCTCCATTGAACAAATATTTTTAAAAGAAAAATAGAAGACTTGCTGAATAGCTGCCTAGTCTGGCAAAGCATTCTCACATTAGTCAGGTCCAAAATGTTGGTCTCTTTCTGTATTTTAAATTCATCACCTCTCTGTCAGGAGAGGAGTGGCATGTAAAAATCTCGATTTTCAATTATTGTATTGATCAGAGTGCTAAAGTCTTTCAGAATTGTTTTTATCTCTAATGCTGTTATCATCGTTTTAATTATTCTCCTAGGTCGGCTTTTTCACTCTGCATCAGTTCATGATGTCTTCCAAGCTATCTCTGAAACTGTCAATTTCATCATTTCTTATGGTTCAATAATTAATTAGTAATTACTAATTAATCAATAATCTTTTATATTTGTACACAACAATTTGTTTGGCCATGAAGACAGTCCCTTAATTTCCCATTTGAAGCTACCATGAAAAAAAGTTATAGATATTTTCATTTGTGGAGTCCTTTTTTTCCTTCTTTGATTTCTTTGGGGAGCTTAGTGTTATACCTGGGTCAAAGGGCAACTAGGTGTTGCAGTGCTTAGATTTGGTTGTCTTCTAGAGTTAGACTCAGGAAGATTCATCTTCCTAAATTCAAATCTGGCCTCAGATACTTCCTATCTCTATGATCCTGGGCAAGTCACTTTACCCAGTTTGCCTCAGTTTCCTCATCTGTAAAATGAGTTGGAGAAGGAAATGGCCAAGCAACTCCAGTATATTTACTAAGGAAATCCTAAATGAGGTAAAAAAATAATCAGACATGACTGAAACAACTCAAAAACCTGGTCAAAAAGTATACAGTTTGGTGACTTTCTGGGCATTCTCTAGAATGCCTGGAAATAAAATTTGTCTTAAAAATTCAATTTGGGTGTTGTTGGGTTTTTTTCCCAAAGGTTACTCAGGGTACCCAAATTGCTAGTTCGGGTACTACATATTGCTATGTTTGATCCATTTCCCATTTTATACATTAGGGAATGAGTGGTCAGAAAAAATAATTCATATGATGCCAACAGACTAGAGCCATGACTGAGAAGGCTTTGTCCCTCCAAGTCTGACCCACAGGATGCCTGAAAAGAAGGGGATGTTCCCTGTGTTGCTTCCTTTATGCCTTCTTTCCTGCTTTATCAAACTCTACATTGGGACTGTTATTCCATTTTTATACATTTTTGCATTTGCCTCAAGATGATTTGGGCACTGACATTTTGCAAGCATCCTTTTCTTCCCAGCCCCCTCCTTCTCCTGTTTTGCTCACAATCGGGGATGCTTACAGCCATCATAAGGTGCAATTAGCACCACAGCTCTGGCAGATAATAAGGGGCTCATTGTAAAAGCACTAAAGAGAACAAACAGCATTTCAGGCTGGATTCCATCCCAAATACCTGGAGCTTTGTGGTGAGGAGGCACAGAAAGCCAGGAGAGTCACCATGGTGCTGGAGAAAGAGAGATTGATTGGCGAACTGGTGCCCTTGAGCACATCACCTCTCGGGGGCTCATTTTCATCATCACTAAATGAGAAGATTGGACTAAGCAACATCTAACATTCCCTCCAGCTTAAAATCTATGATCTTATGACCCAAGCAAATTAACTTTCCCATGAGCAAATGAATGGGAGGAATTAAAATCAAACTGGTCTCTAGATTCATATGCCCATCAGTTCAGTGTAATGGGAATCAATTCTAGAGATTCAGAAGTGAGCGGTACCCATTGCTTAGCGGGTCGAGGGTTGAATTCCAGGACTATCCTTGTATGACTGTGGGGGAATCACTTTACCTCTCAATGTCCCAGACAGCTCTAAGGCTATAAATTAGAGATATGTTGCTGAACTGCAGCAATGGAAGGAATTTTCATGCCAGGACTTCCCAGCAGAGATTAAATCACAGGACTGAACCAAAAAAATATCAAAACTAAAGAATGTGATGGTATGTGAGGTGAGTCTTTTGGTTTCATGTATCATTCTATTTATTCTTTTGTCTAAAAATAGCTTAGGAGTTGTTCTCTTTGTGACCCTATTTGAAGTTTTCTTGGCAAAGATTTTGGAGTTATTCACCATTTCAGTTCATTTTAAAGATGAAGAAACTGAGACAAATAGGGTTAAGTGACTTACCCAGGGTCACACAGTAAGTGTCTGAGTCTGGTTTTGAACTCAGATCTTCCTAACTCCAGGTCTTGTGCTCTATCCATTGTACCCTTGTGAAATCTAGTTAATTGAATTACTGACAAAAATAGCAGCCAGGTTGGCTGGATAGAACCCTGGCCTCAGGAATAGCAGGCCTGGCTCAGTCACTGCCCAGTTCTTTTGAGTTGGTAACTAACAGCTAAACAAGGAGAAAAATATCTGTAACTGTAATTGCACAATCTTCCTTAAGGACTACAGGCAAACTCCATGATTCAAGGTCTCCAGGAGGGGCAGTAGCTAAACTCTAGGTTTTCTTAAGATCACATATTTAGAATTGAAAAAGACCTGAGAGGTCATCTGGCTGAGGGGGTGTCAAACACTGGTTGGGGCAGATGAAATATCTGGGTCTGGCCAGATGAAAATGTAATTGGGATTGAACAAATTAAATTGAGCAAGATAAATAAAATACAATAAAACAGATTATAGTAAATGTGATTTTAAAGTTAATATACAGAACTTTATGTATGGCTTAGAAATGACCCAGCCCCTTCATTTTCCTGACAATAAAACTGATGTCCCAAAGTGAATTCACATAGTTAGATTCAGGACTTCGGATTCCAAAGATGGTGCCCTTTCTATCACATTAATTATGCAATGAAGGACGAATGACTTATGACCGTTCAGAGTTTCCTCATCTAGAAAATGGGAACAATGGTATCTGTATCTATTTCACAGGTTTATTGTGTTAAAATTTAGCGAGCTCATGTCTGCAAAGTACCTTGTAATTCTTTAAAGACTTAAATCAATGTTTCTTCTTCCTCTTGTTCTTCTTGTTGCTGTTGGTATTATTGATAAGAATATCTTTCTCTTCTTTTTCTCTTCCTTCTTCTTACTCTAGCCCCTTAAGGCCTACAAAGCACTTTACATACATTATCTCATTTCATCCTCACAACAATAGTCTGACCAATGAAGAAACTGAGGCCAAGTCAGGTAAAGTGACTTAGTCAAAACCACAGAGCTAGAACGTTGGAGGGAAAATTTGAACTTTATGCTTTATCTTCTAGGCCACCTAACTTCCTCAAATCAGATGAAAAAATAAATGTTAATAACCTTGTAAACCTTGGAATGCTCTTGTAATGTCAGTATTTATTATTGTTCTTATTGCTTTGTTGCTAGTATTCTTACTGGTAAGGATTACCTCGAGTGCCTGATCCTTGTGACTGTGGCTTCTGTGGCCATGCCCCAGGGAGCCTGGTACTGATGGCTAGAGTTAGACCCTATGGGGTCCCTGGTTCAACTTTTCCCCCAACCCTGCTCATACAGAATGGGTGCATCCCCAAAGTGAAAGTCAGTAGCAACAAAGCCATGGGCCATAAGGAGAAGGAGAAACATCAATCCGGGGCCAATACAGAGTCAGTCAGGTTGGCAGCTGAGCAGGACAGGGCAGGGCAGGTGAAAGAAGAAGTCTAACTGGGCAAAAGGGACTTATTCCAATTTCTTGCCCTCAATGAATGGGCCCTGCCCACCTGATCTCAGCATCCTCCTGCACTGGCAAGCAACTGAGTCAGACAGGAACTGTGAGAAGGCAGAACCCTCTGCCAGCATACTCCTCTATCTCTTGTTCCACTTGAGTTGGATCTAGGGTACTCCTAGACTCCTAGACTAACTCCTTAAGGTGCAAGTTTGCAGGAGCTGCCACAAAGGACCCTTTCTCCATGACTGTTGACAAATTTTCATCTATTGACTGCCAGAAGATTCTGTTCTCCATAGTACATAGGTATTTATTTATCAGGTAAGAGAGGCAGCAGGTAAGGTAGAGCAAGAAAGACTTGAATTTGAGTCCTGATTTTGACCTATCCTTCCTGGGTGACCATGGGCAGCTTCTTCACTCAGTATACCAAGTCACTCTCTAAGGGTATAAATCATGATCACATTGCCATTCTGGTTCACCAGAGGGAATTTCTGTACCAGGAGTTTTCTGAGCTTTCAGAAC
The DNA here is from genome assembly GCF_037893015.1 of Macrotis lagotis. Taxonomy (NCBI): domain Eukaryota; kingdom Metazoa; phylum Chordata; class Mammalia; order Peramelemorphia; family Peramelidae; genus Macrotis; species Macrotis lagotis. The sequence goes on along the minus strand of NC_133660.1, from coordinate 256,728,398 downwards.
AAAGGGTTCAAACTAAAATATAAAACCACAGAAAAAGTATTGCTTTTGTGGGCTCAGAAAGTAGTAATTCTGCAGATGAAACAAAGGGATCTGTTGTGTTGTATCAGTCTATGTATTAGGAAAAATTCAAGACATTAGATCAGGGTAAAACCAAGACCTAAAGCAAGACAACAGAACAGGCAAAACAGAATCAATCAGTCTTGATTCCTGCTTCCTTTGCTTGGACATCAAACACAGATGTCCCACTATGGAGCACCAAGTGCAGAGAAATCATCATTTATTAATTATATTTTCCAGATGGAATGGTAGCCTGAGGTTGATTTTCTTCTTAAAATGGACACCAAAGATGCTGAGATGCTAAAGCATGTGGCAACTGACCTTAACATGGACTCCTTTGTAATCAGTTCTGGAAACAGGGTTGGCAATGTCAGACCAAGCTGTTCCCTCTCCTGAGGTGTCTCTTTTAATCTGTCGTCAGCCACACACACACACACACACACACACACACACACACACACACACACACACACACAATGACTTTCCTGAGTCCTGTCCCTATGGTGCCCCAGTCTTTAATTTCACAGATTCTGAGCAGTATCACATCAGCATCACTGTTCAAACATATGGATGGATGGATGACTATACATAAGGGTGATGTCTGATGCAGGCTTGATTCCTTTGTTCTAATCTAGAAATGGTTTATCTTCTCATATGGCAACAGATCTTTATATGCCTTAGAAACTGCTTTTACCCATTTAAGTACCCCCCTCCCCCTCCTCCATAAATCATACCAATCCAATGTGTGAAGACCTGAAAGCTTTTAGCTTAGAGCTTATCTGCCAGAAATAATTCTGAGCTCTGGTTATTATTAACAATAACGATGGTTTGATCCAGACGTTTATTGCAGAGTTTTTGGTGGTTTTCGTTGTTGTTTGTTCCTTAGCTCAGTGTGTGAAGATTATTTAATTCTCCAATTTGTCACGCTATTATTATGTTCTTCTTTTTCTTCTGGTCTTTAGGATGCCCGTGGGAAGGGAAAGATTCTCTTAGTAGTTGACATTTCAATTTTCATAGTGTGGATTTTTTAATATAAGAAAGGGATTCTCTTACACTTAAAAAGTCAAATAAAGTGGGAAGACTGGGAAGTTATTCTAAACAATGATTCTTTGAAGATGATTCTCTAAAGATTAATTGGGGAAAAAAACAAACAGGAGGAAAGTGCTCTATATGTTTACAGGTTAAACATTCCATAAGTGGCTTGAAATCCGTCTGTCTTAGCATGGCCCGGAGATAAGTAATTGGCGGAACATCGTGCCAATCCTTCTACTTCTTCCCTTGCAAGTGACACTCACAACAGGCTAATTCTTATCTTTATGTGAGCACCACAGTAGGGACTCGACATAATTTGCTGATATAATATCAGAAATAGCATTAAGGTAATTACATTTTGCACTTGTAATATTTCACAGGCAATAATCTACTTGAAAATTGCACTTTTGGGGCAACCCAGTCATTTAAAACTTTTTTAATGGAATGGCAAAGAAGCTGCCTTTCTTGAATTTTTTTCTAAATTAAAATATATATATATATATACATATTTAATTTATAAAGGTGGTTATTAACTCAGCCATTCATCAGAGTTGAAGAACTCTGAGTTATAAATATTAAATGTTTCCACTGTGTACATTTTCTTTTAATCATATTATTTCTGAGAAACTATGAAAAAAAATTCCTTTCTCTTCAAGGTGTTGTGGAGAAAAAACTGCATTAGGAAAGAGCATGATATTGTAGAAATAGCAGTCTCTGTGGAGTTAGAGAACTTAGACTTCAATCCTTTCACTGATGCTTACTACTTGGATGACCATGGATAGTTCATTTAACTTCCCTGTACCTCAGTTTCCTCATCTATAAAATGAGGGGGCTGGGCTAGATGACTGAGGTACCTTCCAGTTCTAGAACTATGAAATTATATCATAGGTTTTAGAAAATGAGACAGATTAAATAATTTTACAAAGGGCAGAGATAATCCTATCCTGGAAAGAATTTTGGAATTGGGATCAGTTTATTCCTTGTATGGTCTTGAGCAAATGACTTCCTTCTGGGACTCAGTTTCCCCAACTGTAAAAAAGAGGATTGGAGTAGATGACTCCTATTAGCTCTAAATCTCTGATTTGATGACTCCAAGTCCTGGTTATTTTCTGATTCTCATTTGCTTAGAAGAAGAAGAGAAATACACAATGCATCCAATTGTGACCATTTCCTTTTCACCACTTGAAATTCTTTGGCATCACTTTTTTGATTGCTGAATGTGTAATATGAATGACTTATGTAATAATTCATTATTGGACAGCCAAGTGGTTTGGTGGATAGTGCTGAGCCTGGAGTCAAGATCTGAGTCCATATTTGGCTTCAGACATTTACTAGCTGTGTGACCCTGGGTAAGTCACTTCACCTTCTTTGTCTTAGTTTCCTTATCTGTAAAATGAGCTGGAGAAGAAAATGGAAAACGACTCCAGTGTCTTTGCTAAGAAAGTTCAAACAGGATCATGAAGAGTTAGAAAGGACTAAAAAAAAATGACTCAATAGAATTTCTTTATATCCATTTCATATATTTTCCTTTTCATTATATTCATTTCATTTCACAAGGTCAATTTAACAAAATTCTTGTAAACTAAGCCAGTCTTTCATTTGCAAGGGTCATTTCAGTCCCCCTTGACATTATAGCTATCTGAACATAATGTCTAACTCTGCTGAGAGTTCTATAGTTCCTTTCCCCAGGTCTTCCACCAAAAACACGTGTGATTTTAGGCTAGGAATTTCATCTCTCTATTATCCATTTCCTTGTGACCTTGGACAGTGGCATTGGTGCCAGTGTCTCCAACTGTATAAATGAAGAGCCTGGAGGTGATGATTTCCCAAATGAGATTGCTGGACTATTCAATTCAATTGAGCAGACATTTAGGTTACCATGTGAATGGGACTGTGCTAGCTCCTGGATGATCTCTGAGGCCTTTTTTTGGAACTGAGTTTATGATGCCTTTTTGGCATCCCCTCCAGGTTCCTTCTCCCCAACTTGACATTCAAGGTTGAATCCCAGGTGGTAACTCTTCCCAGGTTCAAAGGCACTCTGTGGAGATCCATTTCTGGAACTACATCTCATGAGTTCCCATCAGTGAACTTACTTTTAATGGTCAAACAGTAGACACAATCTGCTCAATTTACTAAGATAGCATATTGAAAATAGTAACTGTAAGATATTCTCCCACCCAAGACTAGGTCAAGTCCTCCACAAATACACATAGCATCAATGGAAGGAGTGAACAGAAGCTTAAAATGTCCGAGTAGGGAAGCCAACATGAAGGGAAGACATATAGCCTACAGAACTCACATTTCTGATATTGTAGGTTTTCTCCCAGAATCTCCTATGAGGCACTATGAAGAAGAACTCACTAGGCCAGCTCTAAGGAACCCTTTGTCTCCCTTTCCCTACTGGACCTTGCTCACTCAGAGTTGACCATAACAGAGGAGGGTTGAAAAAAGAAGGAATTAGTATTTCTTCAGCATCTATTAATGCTCAGAACTGGACTAAACACTTTACAGATATTTTATTTGATTTTCATAGCAACCTATGGTAAGTGTCTATTAGTATTTCCATTTTTCAGTTGAAGAAACTGAGGCAGACAGAAGTGAAGTGACTTGTCAAAGGTCATATAACTAATAAGTCTCTGAGGTCACATTTGAACTTAGGTCTTCCTTCTATACAATATGCCACCTCCTGAAGACTCAATATTTGCAATTATCTGTTACTCATATGTAAAATGAAGGGGGTGGGAGTGGGAAGGAGAACTAGATCATCTCCAAGATTCCTTCCTCTAATAATTCAATTGACATGATAACTTTATATATATATATATATATATATATATATGTATATCCAATAAAAAGCAAGTTGTACGTAGTAGATATGCAATTTCATGGACAATCATATTTTATTATATTATTTTTATTCCATAAATTACAAATAAAATAAATATCTCAAAGAAAACAATGAAAATATCTCATTAAAAATAATTCTATGCCTTTATCTGATGGGAATTTTCAAAAGACCTCCAGTAAAGGTCTGAGCAATTGAATTTGTCTGGAGAATATTGTGTCTTAAGAGGAGAACCCTAATCATTCACATATAAAAGAAGAGGTTTATTGCTGAGGAATGTCAAATGCTTCCAAGTGTTTCCCACAATTATACCTCATCCTTGCTTTCTCATCCATTAACTGAATCCTTTGAATTGGATGGAGATAAGCAACAGGTCATCAAATGAACTTAAGTATGTGAGTCCCATGGAGTTGGACTCTCCTTTTCTACCTGGTGCCACGTTTCTTTGGGGTTATCTTTACTCTGAAGATCCTGGACTACTTTTTTTCTCACACTAAAGATCTGGAAGCAAAGTGGATGTCCATCCACTGAAGAATCGTTATAAATCTGGGAGAGTCACTGTGGACTTCATTTTCTTTGCTGTTGATACATAGATGGCTCTATGATCCCATCCAGATCTTGGTTTGGTGATTTTTTAAGTATTTACTGTCAAATCGGTTCTGACAGTGTCGCTCAGGAACTTATCACTTACAATTTTAGCATTTTTCCATATTGTCATTGAACTATATTAAAAACCTTTTCACAGACAGATGAGTGTTTGCCATTATTTTCTGCTTAGAGGCAGCATTGAAACTGAGCTGAAAGAGGCAAAAATAGGCTTCATCCACCAACATGACATGAAAGTTTTATCAGAGTGGGAATTTTCTGTCACAGAGAATCAGTATCAGTGGACGTTACTAGTGACTTTCACTAACTCCCTATGAAAAATGCCCACTGAAGGACCATTGGTTTCAGAGGCAGTGACAACATGTTGTGATGGAAAGATCAATGAACTTGGAATCTGGGATCTGGATGAGAGGCTCTATTTGCTACAATCTGTGTGACCCTGGACAAATCACTTGACCTCCCTGAGTCTCAATTTCATCATTTGTAAGATGAGGAGGGGTTTGGACTAGATGACCTCTACTCTGGTTTAAAAACAGTGTGATGTGTTGGCGAGAGTACTGACTTTGGAATCAAGATGAATCAGAATTCCAGTATTACTAGCAAATCACTTTGCCCTGTTTTCCTCAGTTTTCTCATTTGTAAAATGAGCTGGAAAAGGAAAGGGCAAATCACTTTAGGATCTCCAAATGGAATCATGAAGAGTTGCACATGACTGAAAACAATAAGCAACACCTTTATCCTGTTTACTGACAAATGATTGAACCAAATTGCTACTTTACTGATTTGGCAGGTCGCAATCTCTCCAGGACTCATATTTCTTATTTGTAAAAGGAGTGTTTGGTTGGTTGGTTGGACAATCAATCTCTAAAGTCCCTTTCAGTTCTCTAATTCTGATGTTTCTAAGTCTCAATTTTCTAATCTATAAAATGGGAATAATATTTGAATGGCCAGTCTTGTTGTTTAATTTTTTTTAGGTTTTTGCAAGGCAATTGGGTTAAGTGGCTTGCCCAAGGCTACACAGCTAGGTAATTATTATTGACTGAGGTTGGATTCGAACTCAGGTGCTCCTGACTCCAGGGCCAGTGCTCTATCCACTGCGCCACCTAGCCACCCCCAGTCTTGCTGGTTTTTACAAAGTTCAAATGGATTAATGTAATGCAAAGCACCTTATAAAATGCTAAGCAATGAAGAGCAACTATGATTATGAAGAAACAGAGAATCTGAGGGAGATGATAGCTAGTCTTTCAGGGTTTTCAAAGACAAAGACAATGTAGCAAGAAGCACTTTATAAAATGCTTAATAATTATGAGTTTTACTATCATTATGATGAGACAGAGAATATTAGAAAGATAATGACCAGTTTTTGATACTTAGCCCTTTGGAAAAGGACAGTTTGGGTTTTTTTTTTTTAATTTTATTTTTGCACCTCTTCCATCTCTATGTCTATACTCTTGCCATTTCCTATACATGAAAAGCCTTTGCATGCCACATTCTATATTTTCTGTTGAAATCCTGCCACCCTTCAAATCTCTGCTCACATGCTTTCTATTCTGCAAAGCCTTCCCTAATTCTGTGATCCTGCCACAGGACTTCTATTTCTTTCTATAGTCTCAATCCTTGAATCAAATCTGTAATATGTGATCTTATGTCTGAATTTAGAATAGAGTTGGAATCCATCCTTCCTTCCTTACTTCTTTTCTTCCTTCCTTCCTTCCTTCCTTCCTTCCTTCCTTCCTTCCTTCCTTCCTTCCTTCCTTCCTTCCTTCCTTCCTTCTTTTCCTCCTTCCTTCCTTCCTTCTTTCCTTCCTTCTTTCCTTCCTTCCTTCCTTCCATCCATCCATCCATCCATCCATCCACCCATCCATCCATGCATCCATGCATACATCCATCCAACTGTCCAGCACCCTCTCTCCCTCTCTCTCCACTTGCTCAGCTAAGATTCTGAAATTTTGCTGGAGGCTGGTGAGTCTGGATCAGCCTAACCTGGGGATGTTATAGGGCTTGTTTTTCTAATACATATTATTCTAGATGACTCATCTAGAGAGAAAATTACATGGAGGAATGTTTCCCCAGCTGTTCACAATGAGATTATCATTTTATTAGAGCTTGCTAGAGATATCCAAAAACTCTAGGGAAAATCCTCAGGTATCAGGGATGGGAATGTTGACTTCATTCGTAGGACCTGGAGCTTCCTTAACTAATGACTCAAAAGGAGTTCTTATTTTGGGGATCCTCTGTCCATTAAAATTTTTTAATAATATTTATAGTTTATCTGGGTGGGGAAGAGGGGTGAAGGCAGAGACCCCTGAGGAGTCATTGAATTTCTCTGTGTCACAAGGGGATACAGGGTTTTCTCAAATCACCATTCCTGTTGCTTGGAACTATATCTGAATTTAAAACAAAATATTCTATTAACCAACAAAGATGCATTGAGCATCTTCTTGGGGACTCTGCTTTACAGTGGAAATAAGGGACTTTTGTAGGGGGATTGTATGAGAGGCAGTTTTAGCAAAATGGAAATAGAATGAGAAAAAAAAGAATTCAAGTCTCCAATCTGACATTTACTAGCTGTGTGACCCTGAGCAAATCCCTTAAACTTCTGTCTACTCAGTTTCCTCATCTGTAGAATGGGGATAATAATAGCATCTGGATTTCAGGGCTGTTGTACAGCTCAAATGAGCTAATATTTGTAAAGAGCTCAGCAATGCCTATAGTACTATATCGATGTGATTCATTATTATTATTATTATTATTATTATTGCTGTTGTTATTAAATATAGATGCTGGGTAAGTCACTTAACTTCTGTCTGTCTCAATTTCCTCATGTATAAAGTGGGAATCATATACTTTCTGGGGTGGTTGTGAGGATCAAATGAAATTTCCTACATATTAATTGCAAACTCTGATAGAAGCCTCAAACTTGAAAATGTGAATTTGGGTCATTTGGTGACAGAGTGAAAATCTGTTTGTTAAGGAGCAGCCAAAGTTGGTCCACAGTTGGTCTCAAAAGTTGTCCACAAAAGTGCAGAGAGAATGAATCCCTCAGTAATGAAATCACAAATCATTGAAGCAATAGAGAGTCTGCACACAGTATTATGGAAAAGTGCTTTGAAATCCTAAAGGTAAGGTAGGGATTGTGACTGATTCTTCTGAGTATGGCGAACATAAACTCTGAACCAAAAATCAGTATATATAATAGGCAAAAGATTTTTAAATTTAGGTGTGATTTTTAAAAGAAAAATTGAATATAAACAGTTATAGTCTTCTATAGAAATTATAAAATTCTATTCTTTCATATTTAGACACTGAATGAATCTTCTTTACTAGAAATAATAAGATTATGTATAGAGAGATACAGTATTCTAGCAAAAATAAACACAGGCCCACATATGTCAGGCAGAACACATACTTACACATGCACAAAATCATGCACACCACATGCACATACATGTGCTATAATAGACAATACAGATGCATAGGTAATGTCATGAAGAACACATTGTTGTACACATGTGTCACATTGTATCATGTGTGATGTGTGTGACATGTGTGATGCAAGTACTATACCTATAGGTGTCTTATTTAACACACACTTAAAATATATGTATTTATTGTATCATAAATATCCCCATGTGTTGGTGAAGTCTGTAGACTCCTCTCCTCCAAAAGACAGATCAGAAGCATCTAATATCCATCTCTATGATTCCTAACCCCAACCAGAAGTCTTACCCTAGAAACTCATATGTGAATTTTGCTGCAATAATGTTTCCAGCAGAGCCTTGGGACAGCAGGGCCTCACTCAGTGTTTGCTAACTTGAACTAAATTAGACAGTTTAGATCTTTCCCTCTATAAGAAAACTGCAGTCTCCTCAAAGTCCTTGAACCACAACTAGAAAAGTCCCTGCAACAGGAAAGGACTCTTGGGTCCCAATGCATCACCTCCTTCTGTCCTCTCTGGTGGCTCCTGAAGGATCTAGAAGCTTCCCATTGCTCCCTCTCTTTTTTAGCATCCCCTGTCTCTCATAGGACCCTGGTCATTGGTCCAGTTCTCTCCCTTTGGGCTGCATCCCCACATTCAGTCTGTCTCTTGGCATTGCTTCCCTACAGATCATCCTTACCTGCAGAAATCGTTAAATTCACCCTCAGAGATGTGCTCTCCTTCAGCAAACCTCCCCAGAGTTTTTCACACTTATACACAATCAGGTCCTCTTCTAGCTGATAATGCAGCTGGGAGCAAAGGGACTGGCCTCACTCCTTTCTCTTCGCATGAGCCTATCCCCCAAATATCATTCATTTTCTTCCTTTACCTGCTCTTGAGACTGGGGGTGAAGGAAGATGTTTCCCTCCAACTTGTTGGAACAACTCAGCTTACTTGGTAATTGTACATTTTCTCTCTCTTTTTATTTTAATGTTTTCAGATGCATTTAGCAAGAATCTGAATAATTAATTTAGATTAACAAGAGAGATTTTACAAATTAGATGCTAACTGATTAATAGGTGGTATGATACAGTGGAAAAGGGCTGAATTTCAAGTCAGAGGACCCGAATTTGAATCTCATCTGTGTTACTACCTGTGTGACCTTGGGCATTTAAGTGGCTCTCTGCCACAATTTCTTCATCCAGAAAATAAAGGCACTGGACTAAATGACCTGGAAAGTCCCTTTGAGTTCTAGATCTACATTCCTATGATATTTTTAATGATCTCCAAATGCTTTTAAACACCAGAAATGACCCCTGGAAGGAAGCAATGGTACTAGGCCAAGAAGAGCTAATTTGCACATTGTCTTTGTTTTTACAATGCTAATGTTCAGTGATGCTTTACCAAAATATTAGAGCTTCTAATCCATTTCAGTGGTTTGTGGGGAAAATATCATACAGGAGAAACAGCATTTGAGTTTGAATTCTGGTTCTGCTAATTATTACTTATGCAGTTTTGTTTTTGTTTTGTTTTGTTTTGGTTTTTTGCAGGGCAAATGGGGTTAAGTGGCTTGCCCAAGACCACATAGCTAGGTAATTATTAAGTGTCTGAGATCGGATTTGAACTCAGGGACTCCTGACTCCAGGGCCAGTGCTTTATCCACTGCATCACCTAGCCACCCCTACTTCTGCAGTATTAAACAAGTCTTTTTAGTCTTTCTTTGCCTTCATTTTCCTCATAGTTAAAAATGAAGAGGAAAGAAGGAAGGAGGGAGAGAGAGAGAGAGAGAGAGAGAGAGAGAGAGAGAGAGAGAGAGAGAGAGAGAGAGGAAGGAAGGATAGATAAGTATTTTGAATTCCCAAGGTTCTAATGCAAATTCAAACAAATAAATTGAAGCATGAGAACCTTTTCTTTGTAGAGATGAAAAACTTAGAACACCAAGCTGTATTTTCCTCTAAGATGTTATTGAACTTGATAGGAATCTTTTGGGGTGCTCTTGTTACCTTTTAGCATCTCTCCCCATAATCTGGAGCAGGCTTTTCTTGCTAAGTGGAGGTGGTTTGTGGGCAGCAGAGCAGGGAGGGACTGCAATGTGAGACAAGAATAGAGGAAGGGTCCAGATTTAAAGCAATAATTATAAAAAGAAATTTAGTCCATTTTTTTGTTTGCACACTCTTGACTGATTCATAAATAAAGTCAGTCCCCATCCTTTGTTTCTAGTTTGATCCCCGGAGTTTTAGCCCTCTGTCAACCAGGTGGGCCTGATTAAATAAGGGAAACTCAATCTCTGACTTACCACTCTCTGTCATTACCACTGCATTATCTTGCTCTTCAGACTGAGTTTTAATTTTTATATTTGCCATTACAAGTGATTTAGGGGGACATTCATTGCCTGGCTTGCCCCGAGTCATTAAATTTGCCTAGGTTGAATAGCCCGATGTTCACCTGAAATTAACCAAATCGGAGACATTATCTTGGCTGGATTTTCAGCAGCCTGAGAAATAGGCCAAAGACTCAGTCCCCTTCTTTACTCCAGTGCTTAATGGAAAAGCATTTTAATTGATAAAAGAGGTAATTAGCCAAGTCTAAAAGGTGCCTGCTAATTATGCTGTATATCTTGCAGAGTTACTTTGCCTATGGTTTCCAGAATGGGAACTAAACTGTCCTAAATTTTGTTTTAGCCCAAGTCTATTTATATTAATGGAAAAATTGGAAGGGGGTTTCCCTTGGTAAGCTACTGGAGTATCTTTGTAAACCGTACCAAAATGGACATTGGGTGAGATTATTATTAGGGACATGAGGAACAGTATACCCTTAACCCATTAAATTTATAGTTTTGGTTGTACTGAAGAAGTTAAATCACCTAGTTATATTATGGAAGAATCACCAGGCCTCAGGTCTGGGATCACTTCTGAATGACGTGGGCATGGATTTCTTCAATGCACCAATAAGTTAAAATGCAAAACATCCAGAAATTGGATGGAGCCAAGCTAAGGCAGTTGTGACCAGATCATAGTTTGCCATTCTGGAAGAAAACTAGGGAGAAGGAAAGTCAGAATCATGTCAGAGTAGTAGTACTTGTGGCAGTAGTAGTAATAGCAGAAGTAATAGTAGTAGTAGTAGTAGTAGTTATTATTATATTAGTAGTAGTAGTAATAGTAGTAGATGTAGTAGTAGTAATAATAATAATAATAATAACAATAATAATATCAGAAATCCAATATTTCTTTGACTGACCTTGGACATGGAATAGGGAAAGAACTCAGTAGATGAGAAAATATGACCACCCAGAAGGTAATGGCTAAACTTCTTATACAATCTTTGGTGCAATAGATAGAATGCTAGATTTGAAGTCAGGAAGATATGAGTTCAAATTTAACCTCTGATATTTACTACTTGTATGATCTTGGGAAAGTCACATAACTTCTACTTCCCTCTGCTCCGTTTCCTTATTTGTAAAATGAGACTAGTAAAAGCACGCAATTCTCAAGGTTGTTATGAAGATCAAATGAAATAAAATTTGTAAAGTGCTTAGCACAGTGTCTGAGACAAAGTAAGCCCTATATAAATATTATTACCATTCAGCTAAGTGAAACCAGGTCTATAATCTTTGTTACTTTGGAAGATGAAACTAGGGGATATTTTGAGTTAGAGTGGGGCAAAAGCTCATCCAATATCTGTACAAAACTGGACGCCAATATGTAGAACCCCCAAGAATGGGAATCCATTCAGATACCCAAGAATGAGTAAAATGACTCAAATTAGAGACAGAGAAGGTCATAGCCACCATGTTCATTGTCCCCTCAATGGCCTTTTGAGATAGCCTGTTAATATTTCTACTTGCTTCAAGTCTTTCCTCACTCTAATCCTTCCTCCATTCATCCACTAAAGTGATTTTCCTAAAATGTAGGTCAGATCATGTTATATAACCCCTTCTTCTACTTCAGTGTATTCCAGTGACCTCCTATTGCCTCCAAGAGCAAAGGCAAAATGCTCTGTTTGGTATTCAAAGCCTTTCATAATCCATTCCTTTTCTACCTTCCCAGTCTTCCTAAACCTTACTTACCAACACATTCTCTTCCACCTAACAACATTGGCCTTCTGGCTACACCATAAACAAGACACTCCATCTATTGGTTCTTTGTATTTTCCCTCACTGTCTCCCATTCCTGGACACTTTCCTTCTCCCACTCAATTGACTTCCCTGGTGCAATGGATAGAGTACCAGTTGAGGAGTCAGGAAGACCTGAGATCAAATCTAGCCTCAAACATTGAACTTACTGATTATGTGATGTTGAGCAAGCCACTTAACCCTGATTGCTTCGCATCTGGGGCCATCTCCTGTTATTCTGATCCATACTTGGTCCAGATTGCTCTGGAGGAGAAAGAGAGATTGGTGACTTAGCACAGCCCCACCCCTCCCCCATATCCAATTCATGTGCTTGTCATGGAATCACCTTCCTGATGTCATGGTCTTCTCTGAGAATGAAGGACAAACATCATCATCAAAATCCCATCTTCTACAAACAGCATTTTCCAACTCCTCTTAAATCTAGTGCCATCCCCTCTATTAACATAACTTATTTGTATATATCTGTTTGCATATTATATCCCTCTATTAGATTATAAGTGTCTTGAGGGCAGGGATTGGGGTTTTTTGCCTCTTTTTGTATTTCCAGTGATTAGCACTGCATCTGGACATTATTGATTGATTGGTGCTGATCATGGGTGAGTCAAGTCCATGAATACATATATATTGCAATGTGCACATGTGGAGGAAGTGCCCTACCAGATGAGACCATTAAAAGTCTTTAGGCTCATATCTAAAATGAGTTTGATGTACTCTCAACATTCTAAGATCTAAAAAAAAACCCCAGTAGTTAAAGCCCTTCTGTCCCTTGCAAGTCCACAGCTAAATTTGACTTTCTAAGGTCGGACACAGCATCTTAAAGTCTCAATCTGGTCCCAGAATGAGTCCAAGAGACCAAGGTTTATTCTTAGCTGAGGTCACTGTGGGTAGACTCAGCAGACCATCAGTGGCAGATAACCAACCCTAGAATGTGGACCTTTCCCACCCTTGATAAATATCCTGGACCTTCCTACAGGACTCTTTAGAAAAGTGGCTTAACTGCCATCAAGTGTGTGTTTGTTTGCAGTTTCTCCTGCTCCCTCATCTGCCATACTGGTTGTTTTTCTATTGACCACAAACATCACATTTCTGTTCTACACAGTCAGAATGTGTTTAAATTCCCAAGGGAGCCACAGACCTTATATAACAAATGGTCTTTTAACATTATTCGGGGGGTCGTAAGATCCTAAATTTGGAATGTCAGTGAAATTCAGAGAGAATCTAGTCCAGCTCAACATTTTACAGATGAGAACACAGAGGCTGAAGTGACTTGTTCAAGATCACGTAAGTAGTAAGGGTCAGAGTCAGGATTTGATTCTAAGCCTTTCCTCTTACTCTTTTCTATTTTTGTTTTTGCAAGGCAAGGGGGTTAAGTGACTTGCCCAAGGTCACACAGCTAGGTAATTGTTAAATGTCTGAGGTTGGATTTGAATTCAAGTCCTTCTGACTCCAAGGTCTGTGCCCTGTCCACTGCGTCATCTAGCTGCCCTACAAAGAAGGCTTTGATGTTACCATGGACAAGAAGAGGCAACAGGAGCAGTGGAAATCATACCGTATTTGGAGTAATAGCACCCAGCTTCAAAGACTGATCATTTCTCTTTTTGCCATTGTAGTTCTTCATATGTAAAATAGGGAGAATAGACTGGATGGCATTCAAAATGTAGATGATTCAAAATGTGGTGATTTCTGACATCATTTACAACTTTAAAATTCTATGAGTCTATGATTGTCTTCCCCACCTCCCAACTCGACTCCTTTGATTTCATCAGCAAGGGGGGAATCCTTGGTATGGGAACTTTCTTCAGGGTGCAGATCAACAACACTTCTTTAATTTAGAGCTATGGCAGATAATGTGGAGCCCTGAGAGAGTCATCATTCCCCACATAAGAGATCATTCAATGAAGAGGTGACTTCCAGTTGTCCCAAAGTGGGGTGAATTATTTTAGAAGTTGCAGGTTCTCCCTTTTGTTGAATGGCTCTTTATCTCTCATGTGGGAGAAGGGAATCCCCATTAAGGTACTGATTATACCTAGTGACAATGGGTATACCTTCCAATTGTGATTCTGTGATTCTTGCACATTTTGTTCTATCTCAAAAAGACTGAGACCTAGAAGGGCAAAAGGTAGGCACTAATAAATGTTTGCTTTGTTCTCTTGTGTGGAAGGTTTTTTCCCTCCTTTATTTCCAATATGAGGTCACTGCACAAGATGACCCTTCAAGAAAACCAACTTAATTAATATTTGCACTCAGGCTTCAAAAACAGATCGATTGATTTTTCAGCTAAAGTCCTTTTAAACAGGAGCCAGAAAAATCTGGGTGCATGTTCATTCATTCATTTAACAAGCATCAATTAATCGTATTTCACATGCCAGTTAATTTGGAAGTGGGAAGAGGAGAAGACATTAGAAATTGAAGACAGGAAAAAAATCAACTATAAAATACTTGAACTTGAAAGAAAAGGAAGGAAGATGGTGAGAGGATTTTTAAATAAATATTTATTTTTTTGTCACATTTTGAATTCCAAGTTGTCTCCCTCCCAACCCTGCACTAGAGAAGGTCACCATTTGACAGTTGTATAAATGTTTTTTTAAAACTAAGCAAGCCATCCTATTTATCAGTTCTTTTCTCTGGAGGTGGGATAGAGCATCTTCCTTCATTCATAAGCCCTTTGAGGTTGATTTAATACATATTCCTCAGTATACTCTTCAAATAATGTTTCTGTTACTATAACCAATATTCTCTTAGAGCTGCTCATTTCACTGTTATTTCATGCAAGACTTTCCATGTTTTTCCTAAAATCAGCCTGTTCACAGGGAGGGAGAAAAAGGCAGAACTCAAAATCTTACAAAAAAAAAAGAAAGTTGAAAATTATCTTTGTATGTAGTTAAAATAATAAATAAATTTTTTAAATAAATAAAATCAACTTGCTCATCATGTTTTACAGCTTGATAGTATTCCATCACAGGTAAAGTCATACAGAGAAGGTGACATTTTTTCCTAATGGCAGGAGGGAGCCACTGGAATTTTCTGAGCAAGGGCAACACCTTGATGGAGTTTGTGAGCTACAAATTTTGTAGCTCAGTGGAGGATTGGGAGGATCCAGGAGAGAACTAGAAATAAGACTCCTTGAGGTGTATCAGGAAGACTTGGACAATGTAAGTTTCTTAAACTTGTATTGAGCAAAAGTTTTTTTTTCTTTTTGCGAACTGAAATAACAATGAAAAAATACTTTGGGACCAGAAATTACAGCTCATCACAAAATATCATATATATTTTTAAATAGAATATTACTGAATGTAGACTTGGCCAACTATAGTAAATGACTGTCACTTTGGGTTTGACTGTATAGAAGGAAATTTCTCCTTTTTCTGTTAACTGGGCTCTTTGATAGAATTTCATTGTTTCGCATAACCTGGATTCCAGGAAGAGGAAACAGCTTAGAAACTGCCAGAGCAGAAATATGAGGTGTTTGGTTTATGAACAGAAAGATGGGAGAGGTCATGGGGGTGAGGAGAGGTGGGAGTGTAAGTTGCTGTTGCTGTTTGTTGTCTTAAGAAGATTGTCAAGGTGAATGAGTGTTGGAGGTTGGGTAGGTGGTATATGAAGGGTTTTGAGTGGCAGATTTTAAAGTTGATCCTGGTGACTATAGGGAATCATTGGAGTATAATGAGTGGGAGGCAACATGGTCAGACCTACAGTACCAGAAGGGTCATGAAAATATGACTGAAAACAAGAAGTCTGATAATTTCTTCTAGCACTAATATATTTTAATCCTTAATTATTTTAAGAATAATCGATATAAATGTGCATACCCTTTGATCTAGCTATACCAACACTGGATCTATACCCTGAAGAGATCATGAAAAAGCATAAAAACATCACTTGTACAAAAATACTCATAGCAACCCTGTTTGTGGTGGCAAAAAATTGGAAATCGAGGGAATGTCCATCATTTGGGAATGGCTTAACAAACTGTAGTATATGTATGTGATGGGACACTATTGTTCTATTAGAATCCAGGAGGGATGGGAATTCAGGGAAGCCTGGAGGGATTTGCATGAACTGATGCTTAGATGAGCAGAACCAGAAAAACATTGTACACCAACAGCAACATGGGGGCAATTACCAACCTTGATGGACTTGCTCATTCCCTCAGTGTAAAAATCAAGCACAATTTGGGGGTATATGTGATGGAGAATACTGTCTGTATCCAGAGAAAGAACTGTGCAGTTTGAACAAAGACCAAAGACTATCATCTTTAATTTTTTTTTTAGATTTTTGCAAGGCAATAGCGTTAAGTGGCTTGCCCAAGGCCACACAACTAGGTAATTATTAAGTGTCTGAGGCCGGATTTGAACTCAAGTACTCCTGACTCCAGGGCTGGTGCTCTATCCACTGTGCCACCTAACTGCCCCTTATTACATTTAATTTTTAAAAAATCGTTATATTATTATATAATTTTGCTATCTCTTATACTTTATTTTTCTTCCTTAAGGATATGATTTCTTTCTTGTCACATTCACCTTAGATCAATGTATACCATGGAAACAGTGTAAAGACTAATAGACTACCTTCTGCTTTTTTAAAAAAAAGAATAATAGATATAGTACTGAAAGAGCCCTCAGAAACCCTTTAGTCTAGCCTCTACATTTTACAGATAAGGAAACTAAGAAGTCATCAGGGAGGTGATGCCAGGATATACACATGAACTAGATTTGAGTGAGAAAATGTTGTGTGCTAAGTCACCAACCTCACTTTCTCTTCTGCAGCCATCTGGGCCCATGGTCTGGTATGGATTAGGTTGATTGGAGATGGCCCTAGATTGAGACAATCAGGGTTAAGTGACTTATCCAAGGTCACACAGCTAGTAAATGTCTGAGACTAGGTTTGAACTCAGGTCCTTCTGACTTCAGGGCTGGCTCTCTAAGCACTGTGCCACCTAGCCATCCTCTAGTTCTATATGTGTTATATTGTTTCCTTGTGAGGTTTTCAGAGCATGAACTGTAATTTTGCCTTTCTTTCTTATATACTCAATGCTTAGTATAATATCTAGTACATAGTAGGTGTTTAATAAATGCTTGCTAAGAGAGGTGGTGATGATGATGATGGTGATGATGATGAAGATGAAGAACCCTTTCCTAGAAAGAAGGCAAAAACCTTATTGTAGCTCTTTGTTTATGCTTCTCTCCCTTCCAGTAGAATGTAAGCTTCTTGAGGGTAGAGATTATTTCATTTTTGACTCTGTAACCCCAATATCTAATCCATTGCCTAGCACCTAGTAGACACTTATTGAACCAAATCACATAGAGGCTTCTGATCTGTGATGCCAACCAGTAGCCAAACTAAGAACTGCATTCATGCAGCCTGTTTTGGGATACTGATGGTTTCACATACTAATAAACAAAAGAATAAGTTCAATAACCTGAGAGATTCTTAAAAAACCCTTCAGGTAGAGTATGAATTCTTCTAACTAAATTTTTTGCTACATCACAGTTCATCACTGAGACCTGCAGGGACTGACAAGGGAAGCACCAATGTGTCCTCATGTTGCTAGGCCAGATTATATCTCCCAGCAATTAATGCTTTTAGTCACATTAAACCTAGAAATAATGCTTTCTGACATTACAGTACTTCCTATTACAACCACATTCTGTCGCATTGGTACATAATCGAACTTGAAATATATTACCTAGGAAGAATATGTTTCTCTTTGAATCAGTCAAACCTCATTAGAAATTGAAGGCTTGAAAAAATCATGTTGTTAACAGTTATGTCCCCTAGCAAAGTTTTGCTTCCTCTAAATAGTGTTAAGCCCAGACCCAATAACCCCGTCTTTCTGGAGTCTTTCCTCTTCATTACACTGGAAGGAAAGAGAGAGAGCCCAGAATGTGCTTAACATGGGATGATTCTCTGTATGTGGGTCTCCTCTTACCTTTTGTAGTGAATGCATTTTGTAGTTAAGAGGGTTCCACAGTTCAGTGGTTAGAGAAACTAGGTGTCACACGTTTGGTCATGGCCAGAACTTCACCTGTTTCAAAGACAGTATGTCATTGTTGGGAAATTGTTTCTGATTCCTACTTTGCTACCATGGGCAAGTGATTAGACTTCTCAGTGATCATAGGCAATGATCTAAAGTTATAAATCTCAGATGAATTAGTATCGCTGAGGGGAATTTATATTCCCAACCTATTGTATTCATAGGTCTAGACTGAAATGTGTGTATACATTTAACATTTTTATGTACATATATTTATATATGTAGATGTAGATAAACATAAATCATTATATATATACACATAGGTAGATATAATGATATATGTATATACATTATACCCTCTTAAACAATTCTGGGCCTCAGTTGCCTCATCTATAAAATGAAGCCATTAGATTTGCTTGCCTCTGAGATCCCCCAGCTTCTATGATCCCTTCAAGGGAAGTATTACCTCAAAAGATCACAATTCATCTTTGCCTGCCCATCTGGTGCCATCTTTAATCATGACTTCCAGTGTTTGCCAAGGATCTATCCAATATAGCAGGGGCCATCCTTGTTTTCTCTTGTTATCATGAGTATACAGGTTATCCATTGGACACCCCTTGCTACAAATAAAAAAATACTATTACTACTAATCTTATTAAAGAAGACTTTCAGTTGGAACTTTTGTTTTCTTTATTAAAGGTATACCAAATTCACATGTTAGATAAGGAGAGATTTCTTAAACACAAACCTAACACACACACACACACACACACACACACACACACACACACACACACACACACACACACAGTTGATTCTTCCAAGAAGTGTTCTCCCTGATTAAGGTTACCAGTCTGTCTTTTAAAAACAGGGATCAAACCTGACCTGAAAATTCATAGGCCAGCAGAGATACAGAAGAATTTTGAGCTGGTCCACTGGCAAAATGTAAAGATATCATACAAATCTGGACAAATCCTAAATATTCTGATTTTTTCAAATCTTAGAGGCTACTTCTAGAAATTCCATTAAAACTTTTTTTATTTTAAATTTTATTGGGGTTAAATGACTTGCCCAAGCTAGCTAGCTAGGCAATTATTAAATGTCTGAGGCTGGATTTGAACTCAGTTCCTCCTGAATCCAGGCCTGGTTCTCTATCCACTGTGCCACCTAGCTGTTCCAAAACTTTTCACCAGTCCATGAATAGCAACATCATCTACATTAATTACACAATCAAGAGACAGGACATGGAAAATTTCCATCAGGATACTTTATTGTTTTTGTTTCCAAATTAGAACAAGACGGGACTTCCAAATTTGTGAGGATGTTCTCACCCATTCTGCTGGTCCCATCCCCTCCTCCTTTGGCCCCTAGTTATATTATATTGGTGGTGAGAACTGACCGACTGTGCCTTTGCTCAAAGACTCAGGCTAAATTCAACGAAATCTCAGAATTATTTTCTCCATTATTTGAAAAAAGAAAAAAAATAGAACTAGTCCTTTTCTTATACTTATCAGAATGCTTGAGGGAAAGTATGGTGGTGGATATGGTGGTCAGAAGACCTGGGTTCAAGTCCCATTTTTGAAGATAAAGTGAAAGGGCAAGTGACTTAATCTTATACTATGCCCAAACAACTTTAAATCTCAGAGAGACTGAAGGACTTAATTGGATAAAAGGAGTCTCCCCACTGGGAGAGCCTCAAACAGAAATCACAAGACCAAGATGGGAAAAAATCCAAATTTCTCCAGAGTTACTCATTCTTTCCTCGTTTTTGTTCAACTACTCTGGCATTATTATTAATGGGGTTAAGTGACTTGCCCAAGTTCACACAGCTAGGCAATTATTAAGTGTTTGAGGTCAGATTTGAATTCAAGTCCTCCTGACACCAGGGCTGGTGCTCTATCCACTGTGCTGCCAAGTTTGCCCCTGGCATTATTTTTAAAAAAGGAGGTGGGTGGATTTATTGTACACATTAATAGATCCATACAGAGCAAAAATACAAAGATTTATAGAAGCATTTACAATAACAGTACATGTTATCAAGTTCATATGGAAGAGAGATTTCCAAAAGAAATTTCCAGAGGATCTATCAACAACTTTCTTCACCCTAAGAGTTGTTCAAACTCATATTTGTCCTGGACCCCACCCACTATAAGTTTCAGGGATTTAATGGAATGTCTTGACTTTATCCAAATATTATTTCCCTCTATCTAAGAAAAAAATAAAGAAAAAACCCTTTAAGAGAGCTGCGTTGTCAAAGTACATTTCCCAAACAACATTGTCATCTACTGAGATCAGAAAACATTTTGAGAGAAATCTAGACAATGGTGAATATCTTCAGGTGAAATCCCAGGGAACAGACTAGTTTTCATCCCCATGTTGAGGTAATAAAACTGCTTGGTCAGAGACACGGTGGTGAAAATTAGAAGACCATAGCAACTGAGGCAGCCAGCAAGGAAGCTGGTCAGAGTCTGAGATTCTGCGGAGAGGGAGCATCATAACTCATCGTGATTCTTTGTGAGGTCTTCTCCATAGTTGGTAGCCTGGCTGCCGACAAACATGTTCCAGTTCCCTAATATCTCTTCTTTGGTTAACTTCTGATCCTGTATAGGAGGAGTGAGGAGGGGAGGAGAGGGGGAGAGAGTTTTTTGGTGAGGTGACTTCATGAGAGGAATGTTGTTATTCAGTTGTTTCAGTCATGTTTGCCTCTTCATGACCCCATTTTGTGTTTTCTTGGCAAAGACACTGAAGTAGTTTGCCATCTCTTTTTCCTGCTCATTTTACAGATGAGGAAACTGAGGTAGAGGGTTAAATGACTTGCCCAGGGTTACACAGATATTAAGTATCTGAGGCTGAATTTTAATTCAGGTCTTCCTGACTCCAGGCTTAGCATTCTATTGAACTGAATTCCAAAAATCCCACTATTATGTGATTGAGGAATGCATTCCCCCCCCCCCCACTCCCTCTGTTTCAAATCATCTCTTATATCCTTTAAATCTCAGCTCAAGTTCTTCCTTGAGCATAAAGGCTTTCCTGTCCTCCTACCCAGGACACATATGTATCTCTTCTGTACATATACAATTTTAAGCATGTTGTCTCAATTTTAAGCATGTTGTCTCCTCTGAGAGAATGTAAGCTTCCAGAGGGCAGGCCATTTGATCTTTGTTTTTCTAGCACCTAATATGCCTCTTCTGAGGTTCCTTCAGCTCCAAGCTTATGATCCTATGAACTTGGGATATCTTACATATTTTAAGTCTTAGACTTTATCTGGGTAGTTTCTCTTGTACCTCGGTTTCCTCATTTGTAGAATGAGGGGATTGTACCAGATGGTTTCTGAGATGCTGGTTTTGAAGTCAGAAGATTTGGGTTTAAATCCTATCTTAATATGTGGAGTTAGGTAAATTACTTATCTGTAAAACAAGGCACTAAACTAGATGGGTCCTGTGAGCCCTTCCAATCCTCAACTCTGTAATCCTTTCAGTAATCCAAATTTGAAGAAGAGTACTATGATAAAGGTCAATCGCAAATTTGCCATGAGGGCCAGGATCAAAATGACCAAAATTGTTTGAAAGTAGGGAATGCACCCTTACCTTATCCAGGTCTGACTCATACACCAAGTGTCTAGCTTCCGCTTGGGCATGGTCATAATCTTGGGGAAGAATCCAGTGTCGAATCTCATCTTTGTCCATCTTCCCATCTTTGTTTAAATCCCGGAAATCTGCAAATTGCTCCCGTTCAGTGACCACCCAGTCTGGTTCTGGTCCATTCTCCTCATGGGCAAACATATCAGCTGGATAAGGATGGAAGGAAGGAAGGAAGGAAGGAAGGAAGGAAGGAAGGAAGGAAGGAAGGAAGGAAGGAAGGAAGGAAGGAAGGAAGGAAGGAAAGAAAGAAGGAAGGGAGGAAGGGAAAATATCATTTTTAAAATGTTGTCTTCCTATAATCCTACAATTAGTATACAAGTTTAAGATGGGGAAATCCCAACTGTGGGCTATTCTATGGGGAAGACATCAGCAAATCTAAAGATATTCTCCCCCAAAGGTGGTTTATCTAATTAGTCGATTGAGATTAGAGTCAAAAAGGGCTTAAGAGCAGCATGATGTGATGGGAAAATCACCCGATTGGAGGAGGACCTAGCCATGAACCCATGACTTTGGGGAACTCTTCCCCCCCCAATCTGAGTCCCAGTTTCCTCATCTGTTAGATTGAGGAGGTTGGGTTAGATGGCTTTCATGATTATATATTGAGAGCTAAGAGGAACCTCATAAGTCAGTAAGTCCAGCTACTCCATCTTGTGAAAGGAAATGATGATGATGATGATGATGCTGATGTCCTTCATTCTTGAAAAAGACCATGATGTCAGGGAGGTGATACCATGACAAACAAGGGAACAGGATTTGAGTGAAGGGGTGCTGTGTTAAGTCACCACTCCCATTCTCCTCTGGAGAATGATAAATGTTTATTGAGTGATTGATTAAGTGATTTATCCAAGGTAAACTTTAGGAGGAAGAGTCAAGCTTTGGACCAAAGCCTTCTAATTCCAGCATTCTTTATACCACAAAGTATTTCCCAGTCCAAAAGACAAAAACATTCCTTTTAGGAAAAGCTGATTCTCAGGATCAGGTCTTGGGCTCTTCACCATCCCTGGCAATGGGGGCACAGCTAATCAAAGAAGCTCTAGTGTTTGTTTGAATCAATTGGCCGCCTCCTGTCAAATCAATTCCATCACAACTGTCAATTTGATACCTCCCCCCAATTCTGAATGCTTCCCTCGATTATGTACTAGATGAGGGGAAGACACCTGGTACACACACGTATATGGCACCTGTCAACATCTGCTATTGCAGAGTGGGAGTGCCGCCAAATGTACTTTAATTACAGTGACGCGCAGGCTTGTCTGTTATTTCTGTTGGACGTGAAAAGCGTCCAACTCTTAAGGCTAAATATGATTTATAATGATTAGAAAAGCTCAGCTTTTAATTAGCACGATGTATGCTGGCTGGCATCACTGTATGATGACAGCCTTAGAAACAAATACGATTTTAAATTTGGGCTTTCATGGATTGAAGCAAGCTTTGAAGAGGAAAGAAGTCACATGAATGCTACCTCTTCAATGAGCTTTTTGTCAAAGAAAGGTGTCTGGGAACAGTAAAGACAGGCACCTGAGTAATGGAGTAGATTAATTTGGCCTCAGTCATTTATTACCTGATTGACCCTGGGTAAATCACTTGACCATAGTCTGCCTCAGTTCCCTCATCTGAAAAATGGAGACAATACTAAGTCTTCCTCTCAAGATGTAGGAATAAATGTAAGGATACAATGAGTTAATATAATATTTGAATTAGTGTTCTGAGAACCTTAAAGTGAAATATGCATATGAGCTATTATTATTATGATGGAGAATGGAAGGTAATAACATCACCAGTTTCAAAAATGGAGGCTACTAACAAGACTCCTTGAGGATAGGACTATTTCCACTTTTGTACTTGTGTGCCAATGTCTAACACAAAAAGAAATTAGACACATTAGAAAATCAAAGAATTTCTGAGATGATGGTGGCCTTTCAATCTAACTCTTATACAAAAAGAATTCCCCAATGTGACAGTCTTAAACATCTTGGAATAAAGTGGAATCTAACACCTCTTGAGGCAGTCCATTTCACTATGGGACAGCTCTGAGTGGGGAGGAAACTTTTTTCTGACTTCAAGCCTCAATTTGCCTCTTTTGCAATTATTATGTGGTTCTTCTATCCTCTGGGGTCAACTGGAACATTGTACACAATTGAGAAGTGTTTATCATGTATGACTGACTTAATAAATGGCTAACTCAATGAATTACTGAATTTCTTATTATTTTGCACAGGGCCCTTATGATCAAAAATGTGAGATAGGACTCTCAAAGATTGGAGTAGATGACACAAAGATGGAAAAGATTCCCAAAAAGTCCAACAATATAATATGGGCTCAATCAAAGAAGAAATTTCACAGGGTCAAATATAAAATTTTATGGTTAGGTTAAAGAAATTTGGAAGTACAAGATGGAAGAATCATCACTAGATCATAGTTTGTCAGATAAAGAATTGGGTGCTTCAAGGGACTGCAAGTTCAAGGTGAAAGGAAACTGGGAGCCCAATTCACAAGGTAATCATCAGAATCCTAGTCTAGGAATCACAGAATAATAGCATGTAGATCTATGAGATCATCTAGTCCAAACCTCTCATTTTACAGAGGAGGAAACTGAGGCCCAGAGAGGTACAGTGTCTTGCCCAAGGTCATACAGCCTAGTCAAGGAAACATTCTAAGGCTGAAACACAGATCTTTCCTCCCACTCTAAATTTCCAGATATTTCCAATAAGATATATACATATAAATATATATAATATACAAATATGCATATATATTTGCATATATTTGTATGAATAAAGGTGTATATAATCCATATATACATATATATATATATATATATATACACATACATGCATACACATATACGGGCACATATATCTAACTGTATATGATGCTGTTTGTCCTTTGTTCTTGAAGAAGACCACGGCATCAGGGAGGTGATGCTATGACATACCAATGAACTGAATGTAAGTGAGGGAGGTCTGTGCTAAGTCTACAGTCTTAGTCAGTCTCTCTCTCTCTCTCTCTCACACACATACACACACACACACACACACATCCACTTCCCCCCATACCCAAAGTCATATATATATACACATACACATATGTATATATATATATTTTTTTTTAATTCGTTTGGCCTGTCTTTGCATCTTCAGTCCTTAGTATATGTTGTTATTACTCAGTCATTTAAGTCATGTTCTACTGTTCATGGTCCCATCTGGGTTTTTCTTAACAAAGATACTGGACTGGTTTGCCATTTCTTTTTCAAGCCCATTTTACAGATGAGGAAACAGGTAAATAGAGTTAAATAACTTGCTCAGGGTCCCACAGCTAGTAAGCCAGCCCAGTTTTCTATCCACTATACCACCTAGCTGTCCTAGTGCTCAGTACATGGCAGGTAGCAAATGAATGCTTTGTTGGGGATCATATTGAAATAACTTGGTCAAATAAGAAGAGATGGATCTAGAATTCACTTCATGTGACTCAATTAATAAACAATTAAACAATGCATTATACAATCATCCTAATAATAATCCAAAAATATTGATTAAGTGCCTACTATGTGTTTAGTTCTATGTACTAAGTTTAGGGCAGTACAAAAAAGGCAAAAAAAAGGTTCCTCTTCTCAAAGAATTCTACAATACAGAATTAAGGAGTGGGCAGCTAGGTGGCATGGTGTCTAAGGCATTGGCCCTGGAGTCAGGAGGACATGAGTTCAAATCTGGCCTCAGGCACTTAATAATTGCCTAACTATGTGACCTCAGGCAAATCACTTAACCCCATTTCCTTAAAGAAATTTAAAAAAAAAAAGAATTAAGGGGAATTGGGAAAAGCTTCTGTAGAGGTAAGATTTTATTTGGAACTTGAAGACTGGAAAGCTAGGAGGTGGAAAAAAAGATGAGAGAACATTCCAGACATCAGTAACAGGTAGAGAAAATATTCAGAATTGGGAGATGGAGGGCTCCCCTTAAGGGAGCACTTGAAATATTCTGCTTAGAAAAACAGAACTGATCTTTTTGGGGAGGGATGTCACCATGATGTAAAGGAAGGCATACCTGCAATTTTGCTCCAGTGTTCAGTTTTAGAGCTCTCCTTCCAAGAGACCCTGAGCCTTGGGTCTTCCCTGACCATCAGCTCATCTACACTATACCTTGGTGGTTGGGGACAGCCTGGTTGATAAAGCTTTGACCTTGCAGTGAGGATGACCTGAGTTAAACTCAGAGACACCAGCAACTCCAATTCAGTACTTACCGATGTATTCATCCTGATCTACAAATCCATCACCATTCTTATCCATATCCTCCAGTGTCTCCTGAATAGAGAAGGTGGGCAGAGTAGGGTGGGGAGTGGAAAAGATGGGGGTTAATGGGAAGGGTGGAGGGAAAAGAGAGAGATGGGGGAGGGTGGGGGAGAACAAAAATGAAAAACCTCTCTGATGTGAAAGTGCCAGATTTCCCAACTGTCTGGCCATCAAAAGTATATCATAAAGAGGACTATTCTTTTAATCCTAATCAATTTTCAATGATCTGCACCCAAACCAAAAAATCAGGAATATAGGAAAAACTTGAAACCAAGATTTAAAATAAGGGACTATCCACCAAACCTAATTTATTTGGCTTTGGAATCAATTTTTTTTAATTTTTGTAGCAAATTTAACATTTTAACTACTTTTTTGTTTATTTAATTTTTTATATTTCTTTTATTTTCAGATTATCTACTGCTCCTGATATATTCTGACACTGCCCCATCTTTCCAGTCTCCTCCTCCCTGCACTGACTTTAGCCAATATAGTCTATTCTCTCTGTCTTAGGTTCTGATCCTATTTCTAGCCTTCTTTGAATTTTTGCTTGTGACCTTATTTTTGTTTAGAAGGCCTTCCACTTCCCTGACTCCATCCACCACAATTAATACCTTTCCTCAGCTCCCACAAATGATAACCACCCCAATAAAGCTTTCCCTGGCCCGCTCAGACATTTGCCTGCATGACTTTGGGCTAGTCATTAGCTTTTCTTTACTTCAGTTTCCCCATCTGGAAAATAAAGGGGTTGTACTAATGATGTCTAAGGTCCTTTCCACAGATTTCATTCCCATGTCCCAGCATAGTGTTGTTTCTTACCAAGACGACAATATCTTTCATATGTTCAAACTCCTCGGGATGCATAAAAGCAGTGAATTCCTCCCAGGTAGCCTCTTTGTCACCATCCAGGTCAGCCGTGTTGAACCTCCTCTCATCACGCGGCAGCATCTTCTTAAAAGTGTGTTGATCAGATCCATCCTGAAATTCTTCTGGGTTCCCTAGAAGAGGCATGAAGGGGAAAAAAGTGTGATAGAAACTCCTCGAAGGCAGGATTGTCTTTGCATCCTCAGTGCCCATCACAGGGGCTAGTACACAATAGGAGCTTAATAAATGTCTATTAGATTGGATATACAGATGCTTGAAAACTAAAGTTTCTTCCTTTCCAATCCTTCAGTGACCAAAGTAAAGGGAGTAGGGTAAAATGTGGGTTACGGCTAATTTGTGGCAGGTCTCAAATTCCAGCCTAGGAAATACCATACAATTTAGGATGATATGTCTATTGGTTAGTTAGTTATGTTGTGTATGTTAGTCTCCTCTCTCCCCTTTTCTCTTTCTTCTCTCTTTCTTCTCTCTCTCTCTCTCTCTCTCTCTCTCTCTCTCTCTCATATGCTATCTTTGTCTTTCTCTCCCCTTTCTTTTTTTCTTTCTCTTTCTCTCTTTCAACTTTCTCTTACCTCTCTCTTATTTTCTCCTTTCTTTGTCTTTCTGTCTCTATCTCTTTGTCTTTCTGTGTCTCTCTTTCTCTGACTCCCCCCCATCTCTGTCTCCCTTTCTTCTCTCATTCTTATAGGAAACTTCCAGTGTGAAAACTGCCTTTACTAACAAAAGAAGAACAACTCATCTGTAACTTTGAGTCTTAGACTGTTGTTGCTCTGGGTTAAACAACTAAGATATAGTAGGGGCAGGACTTGAACTCAGGTTTTCCTCACTCTAAAGTTCACCCTCTGACTATAATGCTTCCCAGTGTGCTAATCTAATCTCTCCAAAAAATCTTAAGGTGGAACCATGTCTTGTATTATTTAAATTTTTATTTTTATACTTGATGTTTAAATTTTTAAATATCTGGTTGTCTAAGTAAGCAGACTTCTTTCCTTAAAAAAAGATCAGAGACAGAAATACCAACAATAAGCAGTAATACTTCTCCAGAGAAAGGATTGAAAAAATGGAGAGAGAAATAATGTTTCCATGCCTTCTTCCTTTCTGTGGAGAGGTAGGAGCAGCTAGATGGTGCAGTGGGTGGAATGCCAACCCTGAAGTCAGGAGGACCTGAGTTCAAATTTGACCTCAGATACTTACTAGCTGTGTGACCTTGGGCAAGTCATTTAACCCTAACTGCCTCACATCCAAGACTATCTCCAGTCCTCCTGATCCATATCTGGCCTCTGGACCCAGATAGCTCTGGGGGAGAAAGTGGGGCTGGTGACTTAGCATAGCCCCCTTCCCCCACCCACTCAAATCCAATTCATATGCTTGCCATGGAATCATCAACCCGATGTTATGGTCTTCTTTGGAAATGAAGGCCAAAACATTAGAGAGGTGGGAGACTATGGAAGTCAAATAAAATATATACCATCAAATGTGGTTGCTTAAATATTTGTCATTTGTTAGAAGAAAGGATTCAAATTTGGGTTGGGGAACAATTTTTTTTAATAAAATGTTTCCTGAAAGAAGTAAGTGATCTTAGCTTCCCCAAAATAACTGATAGGCTAGCCTCTTACCCAGGTAGTAACCATATGTAGCCTGCTTATATTCTTCCCAGGAAATCTTCTTATCATTGTTCCGATCATAATCTTTCCAGACTTTTGCCAGGTTTTCATAGATGTGCCGTTTCTGTACCCGTTTAATCCAACTTTTCAGCTCCTCGGTTGTGACAAAGCCATCTCCATCACTATCTATTCTGCCAACAATCTTTCTGTAATGAGAAACCGGGGGTTACTGGGAGGGCAAAGGTGGTCACGGCATGGGAGAAAGTAGAAAACCTGACTATCTAAGCATCTCCAGTTCAGGAAAGCTGCCAGACAGTGCTTTTGGCTGGACCAGCATTTCCCAAACTAATTTGGCTATGGAACAATGTGGGGCTTGAAACAGACGAATAGAACCCCATCGATGCCTCTTGGGGGGAGGGATCAGAGGGTCTGGCATGCCGCCCAAAAAAAGGAGGGGGAATCTTGGAGCAAAATAAGGTTCCTGGCTCTGTTTTCCCACTAAAAGGCTGTTGCACAGAATACATATTTTAAATAAATACATAATATTGTCTTTCACATTTTTGAGGAGGAAATGACACCAGCATGGGATTCTTCTCATTTAGGCACATCCTATGGAACCCAGGGTTTCCTATAAATAGTTCTGGATTTTGGAAAATACTGGTAGGTATATAGAATCATTAGTACTCTATTTTTGACTTGTGTTCCTTTTTTTATTCAGACCTGAACCTGTGATTTCATTGTTACTGTTGGAAACAGCCCAGTGAGAAACTCCATCTCTCTACCAATGTTGTCGGGCCACCAAAGAGGGACCTGGGAATCCTGAGAGCTTAAGGGATTTACTCTAGATTTTACGTACTAGTCAAGCAAAGCAAGCAATCAGTCAACCTTTATTAAGCACCTATCAGGCATTGTGCTAATCACCTAGGATACAAAAAGAGGCAAAAGACAGTCTCTGCCTCCTAAAACTAAAAAATCTTTATCAATTAACTCATCAGCCACTAGTTTCTATTTTATTTAGCAATTATCCATTGTCTTCCACTGGACTGTAAACTCCATGAAGGCAGGGACTGTATTTTACTGATCACTACCTCTTCCCAAATGATGCTCATTATATTTCAAATGCAGATAAATCCCATTGGAAAGTCCTCTCTACCAAGGTAGATCTGAACCTTACTCACTAATTGACATGAATTTGTTGAATGTGGGAATGGAAGAAAATACTTGGATGAGTCCCAAATAATAATATGATAACTGCATTTATGGAGAGTCCTATAGCTCACACTGTGTGTTACAGACATAACCCTATTAAAGTGTTACAATAAGCCTGTGGAATAGGCCCTCCGAGTGTCCTTATTTTATGGACATAAAGACTGAGGCTTAGAGAGATAAAGAGATGAGCAAAGGGTTATTTCTCTAGGAAGTGTTGGAGGCAGAATTTGAAGCCAGGACCCCCTAAATGTAAATCCTAGGAGCAAAAATATTTTATAGAACTTTTAGAAACTGTATTACTTGTCTCAGACACTCTAGTGAGGCCTGAAGAGTACAAAAATCTAGGTCTGAGATGAATTATCCCCCAAATCTAAATTTTTAGTATTTCCTGGTTGTGATCACTTCAGGTTATGTCTTGCTGTTGTTCTGTCCTTTCAGTCATGTCCAACTCTTTATGACCCCATTTGAGGTTTTCTTGGCAGAGATTCTAAAATTTGCCATTTCCTTTCCCAGCTCATTTTTAAGAATTTTTTATTTAAGGCAATGGGGTTAAGTGGCTTGCCCAAGGCCGCACAGCTAGGCAATTATTAAGTATCTGAGGTCAGATTTGAACTCAGGCCCTCCTGACTTCAGGGCTGGTGCCTATCTACTTCACCTCCTAGATGCCTCCCAGCTCATTTTACATAAGGAGGCAAACAGAGTGAAGTGACTTGCCCAGGATCATACAGCTAGTAAGAGTCATATCTGAGGTCATATCTGGTCATAAGGTCATATCTGAACTCAGATCTTCCTGACTTCACTGTCTACCAAGAAATCCTTAATGTAGCAGAGTGTAGTAGGTAAGGGTGGACCAGAGTCAGGAAACCTGACTTCAAGTCCAATTTTATACATGAATTGCCAGAATTGCCTTGAACAAATCACTTTTTTTCTCTTCACTTTTAATTTTTATTTAATTTTTCTAAAATTTTGATTAATGGCATTTTATGTTTTCCATTTACATACAAAGATAATTTTCAACATTCATTTTATGAGATTTTCGAGTTTCAGGTTTTTCCTCTTTTCTCCCTTCCTTCCATTTCCCCTCCTCGAGATGGCAAGTAATATGATATAGGTCATGCATCTGCAATCACGTAAACACAGCAAATCACTTTTAATCCTTCACTGTCCTGGGAAAGTCTCTAAGATAAATTTGCTTAACAGCTGCCATTCTTCATTTTGGTAAAGGGAGTTGTATGCCATGTAAGTTCCCTGTGCCAAAAAAATAGACACAGAAACAAAAGACAGTCCCAGAATCTCATGAGTCAAAAGAGATCATGAGATCCTGGCTTTAGAAGGAAGCTCAGAGGCCAAGATTGCCCTCTTAGAACAGGCCCTACTAAGTATTCTAACATTTTCTAGAAGATGTCTCCAGAGGATGACCCCCCATCACACCTCCAAAGTTAGCATATTCTACTGGAATTATTAGAAAGTCCAAACTGGATCCCTTATGCCTACATGCCTATGTTTTCATAGTTCTGCCCTTTGGGACCAAGGGAGGCAAATCTAATTCCCCTTCACAAGTGGCAGCCCCTATCATGGACCCCCTGCCATGCTTAGTTCTTTCAACAGCTCCTCATAAAACATGATGTTCTCCAAAGGAAAACAACTAAATCCCTTTTCAGGGAACATAGCATTTCGGGACAAGCACCACAGTGGACCTGAGGGCAGGGCAGAATGTGCTGGAGCCAACTCACATTGGCTTGCAGAGCAAGTTTTCAGTGAGAGCCCGAACATCTTGGAAATCATCGAACACAAATCTGGGCTTGATTTATTGTTTTTCTTAATTGTCCAGACTTTAGAAATCGATTATGATCCAATGAATAGAGAGTCAGCCCTGGAGTCAGGAGAACCTAAGTTCAAATTAGGCACTAGTTGTGTGACTCTGGGAAAGTCACGTAATCCATATTACCTCCAAAAAAATCAATAGAAATGATAATAATTCAGATTAAATTTAAAGGTGTGTCTATGTGTATATATTTTTTGAAAAGTTGCTTACTGGGGGGCAGCTAGGTGGCGCAGTGGATAGAGCACCGGCCCTGGAGTCAGGAGGACCTGAGTTTAAATCCAGCCTCAGACACTTAATAATTACCTAGTTGTGTGACCTTGGGCAAATCACTGCCTTGCAAAAAAAAAAGTTGTTTATTAAACATTGACCAGCACATCCCTGGGGAAAGGACTGAGTTTTATTGATCTCTTTGTGTTCCCAGATTAGGACCACCAGGTGGTACAATGGATAAAGTACTGGGCCTTTTGAGTCAGGAAGATCTGAGTTCAAATATGGCTTCAGACACTAGCTGTATGACCCTGGGCAAGTCATTTAACCCTGATTTGATCTCAGTTCCTTGTCTTTAAAATGAAAGCACACTGGAGAAGGAAGTAGTAAAACCGTTCTAGTATCTTTGCCACAAAAACCCTAAATGGGATCACAAAGAGTTGGACAGGACTGAATGACTGAGCAACACCACTGTCTTCCCAGTGGTGCTCACTATGATTCCAACAGTGTTAAGAGCTCCCAGGAAGAAGTTTCTCTACTCGTTCAAATCAGCACCTTCTCTATATCTTCCAACTTTAGAGAACTGCTTTGGGGCACTTGGGCTTTGGTTAAGTGTAGTTCAGTTCTAGAGGCCTGAAGGATAAGACCTCTGTAGTAATGTATTTATTATACAATAGTTTTATAGAGTCAGTTTATGTCAAAAGAGAAACTTGAGGCAGGTCTTCTTGACTTTCAAAGCTTAGGTTTCTTCTGACAAGCAACTAGATGGCTTGGCCTACTTAGTTTTTGATTCCAAATTCTAAAATCCTCCTGCTTCCATCATTCCACACATTTCTGATGCTCTAGGCCACTAATGAATGGGTCTCCAGCCCCACAAGCCAGGGACCTTATTAAAGGCCTTCATTGTTAAGTCAGAACCAGAGGGGGGAGTGGATCTCCCTTGGTGAAAAGAATGATGGGATTGTTTGCACCTACTTCTTTGAAAACCAGAATCTGTTTTCATAGAGTTCAGCAAATTATCTAGCCATGACCCATCATTTACCTCCAAATCCCCCAGGGAAGATTGGAAAGCAGTGCCCACTAGCATCGTTCCTCCCTGACACTGTGGATGGAGAGATGACCTTGGAGTCAGGGTCAAGGTTCAAATCCTACCTCAGATACTTAATGCTGGTGGGGAACCTGGACAAGATCTGTAGCCATTCAGGGACTTAGTTTCCCCAGTTGTAAAGTGAGGATGATATCTAGACCACCTACCTCAAGTTTCTGTGATGTCTAAATGAGATAATGACTGTAAAGTACCACCTACCCCATCATTTCTATGCATACTGATGGTACGGAGCTTCAAAATGCCTGTGCTCCAAATGTGAACTCCTATTACATTCCCTCTGGGGTCCAAACATTCAGATCTAACAGAGAGAACCTAAGGAATCATTCATACATCTGGCATCAGAGGATGAGGGTTCAAAATCGTGCCTCTGAGATTTACTGCTTTGTGGACCTAGTAATTCCCTGTGCCTCGGTTTCCTCTTCTGTAAAATGAAGGGGCTGAATGAACAGCCTCTCCAATCTTTTCCCACTCTCTATTTACATTCCTATGGAATTCATCACAGCATTTCATTTCCATGAAAGGAAAAGACTATACAACATAATGGAAAGAGGTTAGGAAGTCAGGAGAGACCCATGTTCAAATTTTGCCCCATATACTAGGAAAATATCCACAAGCAAGTCAAATAGCCTTTCTATGCCTTTTTTTGGTTTTCTGTAAAATGGGGATGATTGTACCCCACCTACAAGAGAGCCATGATGAGAATCCGGTGAATGGCAAGAACTGTGAAAAGCCTCCTCCTTCAATGCCAGCTAAAATTCTCCTGAAGAATCTCCAGATAAAATTCCAGAAATAATCAATCTCATAACAATATTGGGTCAGTCACCTAATGATTTAAAGGGAGAGATGGGGAAATTCAGCAACAACTCCTCCCTGAGAAATCACAGGATGGAGAAATGCCAATACAATTCCTGTTGTGGTTTCTAATTCTGCTGGGCTTCTTTCGGGTGGCATTCATCAGTGAGACACAGATAAGAAGTGGAGCCTGGGTTGGAGTTCTGCTTCTAAAATGACTTATCTAAGGGTCCTGAGTGAGTCACTTCACCCCTCTAAAGTAAGACTAGATGATCACTAAGGGTCCCTCTGGTTATGTCAGTTGAGAATGAGACCATTCTTCTCATTTCCCTCCAATCCTTCAAACTTCTTGCCGATGGAGATGGGGGGCTGCCTAAAATTGGGCTTTGTTTTATGATTAGATCATAAGTTTGGGGGGGGTGATGATAGATTGGGGGACTGCCGAAAATTGGGTTTCGTTTTATGATTAGATCATAAGTTGGGGTTAATGATAGATTGGGGGCTGCTGAAAATTGGGCTTCGTTTTATGATTAGATCATAAGTTTTGGGGGGGGGTTGATGATAGATTGGGGGCTGCCTAAGATTGGGCTTCGTTTTATGATTAGATCATAAGTTTGGGGGTTAATGATAGATTGGGGGCTGCCTAAGATTGGGCTTCGTTTTATGATTAGATCATAAGTTTGGGGGTTAATGATAGATTGGGGGCTGCCTAAGATTGGGCTTCGTTTTATGATTAGATCATAAGTTTGGGGGGGGGTTAATGATAGATTGGGGGGCTGCCTAAGATTGGGTTTCGTTTTATGATTAGATCATAAGTTTGGGGGGTTAATGACAGATTGGGGGGCTGCCTAAGATTGGGCTTCGTTTTATGACCGCATAATAAGTTTGGAGGTTTTTAAAGTAACTTTCTTAGAGGAGGGTCTGCGTTGGAACCGTCTTCCTTTGTCAGCTCCCTCCTGGGCCCTCCCCTCTGATGCAATAATGGGGGGTGGGAGGAGAGGCGTCAGGGGGAGCCCTCCCTTCCTCTGCCACGTTATCATCTCTTGGGGAGGGGAGGAGGCTCCCGCGTTTCTGGGGGAGCAGCCCCAGGCCGGCCCCGGCCCCGCGCGGGCCTCCGGCTCCCAGGGCCCGCCCCGAGTCTGTCCCGAGCTGCAGGCGGCCCGGGCCCGGCCGGAGCGCTGGCCCCCGGGCCCGGGCGGAGCGCTGGCCCCCGGGCCCGGCCTCGCCGGCCCCGGCCCCGCCGGCCCCGGCCCCGCGCCCCGCCCGGCCCGGCCCCGCCGCCTCACCCCAGCCTCTCCTTGCTCTCCTCCGGGCTGAGCTGGTCGAAGGTCCGGGCGTCCTCCTTGCCCAGGAAGGCCTCGTGGTCGTAGCGGAGGCTCTGCGAGTCGTCGGCCGGCCGCTGGCCCAGCTCCGAGTCCGGCCGCAGCACGCGCTCCTTGCGCACGGTGGGCTTGGCCCGGAGCTGCCCGGGGCCCAGCGGCGGCCCCAGCAGCAGCGGCAGCAGCAGCAGCAGCAGCGGCGGCGCCAGCCCCGGGCAGCCCGGGCCCATGGTCCGGCCGCGCCGGCACACAGCGGAGCGGCCGCAGGGAAGGCGGGCGGAGCAGGGCGCTGCGCGGGGCCGGACTGCCCGGGGCCGCGGCGGGGCGGGGCGGGGCGGGGCGGGGCCGAGCCGCCCCCCGGGCTGGCCCCTCCCGCCGCGCGGCCCGTCCTCGCGTCCATCGGGGCGGCTCCGGCCTGGGGGGGCGGGGGGGGGGGGCGAGAGCAGCGCCACGTAGAGAGGGAAGGGGCTGGGGCGGGGGGGCTGGGCTCCCGGCCCCTCCCCGCCTGCCCCACAGAAGCGAGGGGCGGAGGGCCCCAAGGACGCAGATGCTGCAAGCGGATCCCCACTCCTCACCCCCCCCGGCCCCCCGACACGCAGCCCCAGCCAGCCAGTGAGCCGGGCCAGGGAAAGGGGAACTCTTGGAACTCCGGGACCAGACGGAGCCGGGCTTTCAGGGATCTGGGGGCGCCCTCACCACCCAGTGCCTAGTCTCAAAGGCTTAGAGCTGAAGGGCACTTTCCTCATTTTACAGACGAGGAAACTGAGGTCTAGAGGCGAGAAACAAGCTTCGAACTCAGATCCTTTTACTCTTTGGACTTTACCAAGCTGCCTCCAGGAATACGGACTTTCTTGAATTACCTGCCAGTTAAGTCACTTAGGCAGATCTACCAAAGCAGCAGAGAAGGGATTTGAACCCGGACTCCAAACCTCTGACAGTTTTTTCTCTAAATCGTTTTATATCCCTCACTCAGCACAGCTCCTCGCACTGGGTCGGAATTTCACTCCAACTCACTTCTGTTCGGATGACCAGGTGTTTATTAAGGACCTACTCCGTGTAACCCGGGGCTGGGCAGAGCCTGGAGATAGAAAGAACATGAAGGGGGTCAGAGTGAGAGTCAGACAAAGTATGGGTCAGGCAACATGTTTCTATTAAGCTTTCACTAGAGCAGGGATCTGGACCCTCAAAGAACTCAAATTCCAATGTGAAGGACAACATTTCAATACATTTGGGTCCTTTGTTTTCTTTTTTAAAATATATAATTATTTTACTAATTACATGTAAAAAAGAAATTTAACATTCATTTTTAAAAGTTTTGAGTTTCAAATTCTCTCCCTCCCTCTACTCCCCCCACCTTGAAAAGGCAAGCAATTTGATATAGGTTATTATACATGTGCATCCATGCAAAACATTTCCATATTTGTCATGTTGTGAAAGAAAACACAGACCAAAAAAAAAAAAACCAGTTTAAAAAAGTATGCTTTAATCTGCCTTCCTTTCTCTGGAGGAAGAAAGAAAGAAGAAGGAAAGAACAAAAGAACAATAGAGGGAGGAAAGAAAGAAAAAGAAAGAAAGAAAGAAAAAGAAAGAAAGAAAGAAAGAAAGAAAGAAAGAAAGAAAGAAAGAAAGAAAGAAAGAAAGAAAGAAAGAAAGAAAGAAAGAAAGAAAGAAAGAAAGAAAAGGAAGGAAGGAAGGAAGGAAGGGAGAAAGAAAAAGAAAGAAAGAAAAAGAAGAAAAAGGGAAGAGAGAGAAGCAGAAGCAAAAAGAAAAAGAGGGAGGGGGAGGGAAGAAGGAGAAAACAGTATACTTCAGTCTGTTTTCAAACAAGTTCTTTCTCTGAAGGTAGATAACACTTTTCATCATGAATCCTTTAGGATCATCTTGGATCATTGCTAAAAATTAGCCAAGCCATTCACAATTCTTCATACTACAATTTTGCTGTTATTGTGTACTGTGTTCACCTGGTTCTGCTCACTCTACTTTGCATCAATTCCTATAAATCCAGGTTTTTGTGAAAGCATCTTAATCATTATTTCTTATAATACAGTTCTATTCCATCATAATCATATACCACAACTTCTTCAGCCATTCTCCAATTGATAGGCAGGCTCTCCATTTCCAGTTCTTTGCCATAACATAAAGAGCTGCAATAAACATTATTGTACACAATGGATATGCATGACTTTATAGCCCTATGGGCATAGTTCCAAATTGCTCTCTGGGTTGAATCACTTCACAACTCCACCAGCAATGCATTAGTATTTCAATTTTTCCACATTCTCTCCAACATTTGTAATTTTCCTATTCTGTCAAATTAGCCAAGGTGGTAGCTGAGAGTTGTTTTACTTTACATTAATCAATAGTGATTTAGAGCATTTTTGTCATATGACTATAAGATAACATTATTTCACACAAAAACTGCCTGTTTATGTCCTTTGATCATTTATCAGTTGGGGAGTGGCTCTTTTTTATAAATTTAATTTGGCTTTCAATATATTTGAGAAATATGGCCTTTATCAGAGAATCTACCATTAAAACTTTTCATGGTTTTGATTACTATATATTTCTTTCTATCCTATTTCCCTCCCTGCTCCCCCACCCCTACTCTTTCTCCTATTGCTCCAATCATCGCCTCCCCCCAATTCTCCTTCCCTTCTTTCAGCCCCACAATCTCTTTTCATCTTCATCTTCCAGGAGGGTAAGATTGATTTCTATACACAACTGAATGTGTATGCTATTCCCTCTTTGAGGCAATTCCAAAG
This sequence comes from Macrotis lagotis, assembly GCF_037893015.1. Taxonomy (NCBI): domain Eukaryota; kingdom Metazoa; phylum Chordata; class Mammalia; order Peramelemorphia; family Peramelidae; genus Macrotis; species Macrotis lagotis. Next base: position 256,690,703 of record NC_133660.1, on the reverse strand, counting down.
AGCTCTCCCCACCTACTTCCCACATCTTCCTCTCCACTATAAAATTGGGGAGAGCACAGTCGAGTCCCTGCTCTTTCTCTGCCACTTTGGCTCTGCACCATCATTCTTAGTTTTTGAAGAGGCCTGTTTACATCATGAAGTTGTGGTAAAATAGTTTGGAATGATGTCTTGATTTGACACCCAAGTTGAATTTCGGTGAGCGAGAATTGTGCAGTCACCAGCTTCACTCCCTCTCCCAAAATCATCAAAGTCCAGTGACAGGACAAAAGTAAAAATGACAGCTTGATGACCTGGAATACCTTTTGACCAAGTTCTAAGATCTTTTTTTCAGCCACCTTTTTTATTCAAGTCTTCACATGTTTGGGGCAGACATTCCCCTAACGAGAGACTAACACCTCTATTAGGAGGGCTCACTGAACCTTTTCCAGGCCTACTCATGAGCTTGGGTGGTCACCTGATTCATCCAACTCTTGCCTGTGTCTCCAAGAAACTATAGCTCAGGCAGAGGTCACACCCTGGCAAAATCCTCTCAGCAGATGGATTAAACCAGGTTAAGGGTGATAGACAGACATTGGATATTCTGAGATGGAAAGAATGGGAGGAAATTTGAAGACTTCTGTAGAAAGTGGGATTGGAGTTGAGTTTTGAAGAAAACCAAGGAAGAAGCTAAAAGGCAGAAGTGAGGATAGGGACAAGTATGGACAAAAGTTCTTTCGAAAGTCAGGAGATAGCATGTCCTGTTTGAGCTGCAAATTAGCCTGGATTATATAGTGTATAGAAGGGATTAACATGTAAGAAGACGGGAAAGAGAGGCAAGAACCCCATTGTTAAAGGCTTTACAGGTCAAAGAGGGGGATTTTTATATTGGCTCTAGAAGGAAATAGAGAGTCGATTAGGGGAAACATGAGGGGAGGAGGATGAAGGGCAACACGATCAGATCTGCATTTAAGAAAAACCACTTCAGGCTGAGAGTCAATTGAAATAGAATGTCAATAGACTTGAGGCAGAGGAAGCTATTGCAATAGTGCAGGTGAGAGAAGATGAAGGTCTGTGTTAAAATGATGACTGTTTGTGTGTTTATAAAGGAAAGGATTATGCACGAGATGTCAGTAAGGTAATATAGGCAAGATTGGGCAAGAGATGGTGGAGTGAGTGCAAGTGTGGAGTTGAGCATGACATCAAGCTTGGGAACCTGGGTGACTAAGGATAGTTTTGCTCAGGACGATAATACAACAGTTGGGAAAGGAGTTAAGTTTAGAAGTCAGTGTCCTAAATTCCTCACTATCAGAGTTTAAGGGGAAACCCTGACAAAAAAAAAATGATAGGGGTATTCACTGATGGAGGTAGAAGAAAAGTTTTTGAAGACATGGTGGCTAATAACACTCCCTAAGTCCTTGGTCCCAATGTCTACCATCACTTCTGGCCCCCCTAGTCTGCTAGGAGGGTCTGCCTGCCTCAAGAGTCTCCCTACTCCAATTTATCCTCCATTCAACCACTAAAATGAATTATTTACCACCCACTCCAAAAATCCAATAAACTCAATTGCTTGCCTATTGCCTCCAGGATCAAATGCAAAATTCTCTGTGTGACTTTCAAAGACTTTCCTAACCTAGTCCCTTTACATTCTCCTTATCCCTTAGTCCCCAATATGTAGTTCAGTCCAATGATTCTGGCCTCTGGAGCTTTTTCTCAGGAGACACTCCATCTCTCATCTCAATGTGTTTTCTCTGACTTTCCCCCATACACCTCCTTCTCTTCTCAGCCTACTGAGCTCCTGGCTTTCTTTAACTTTCATTTAAAATCCCACCCTCTACAGGAGATGTCCCAACTCTTCTGAATTCCGGTGCTTTCCCTTTATTAATTATTTCCTATATATCCTTTAAATAATTCACTTTGTATTTGCTTTTTTCGGGGGGGGGTATCATCTCTTCTTCAGATTGTAAGCTCCTTTAAGGAAGGAACTGTCTTTTGACTTTTTTGTAGCCCCAGAATGGCTCACAGTAGGTTCTTAATAAGTGTTTTCTGACTTATTGATAAGGTTAGCAATTTAGGTTTAGGCCCCAGTAGTCAAGGAGATAGGGACAGTTTGACTTGCCCCATGCCTGCTGTCTGTTTCTTGCTGTCCTTCTGCTTCAGCTCACTGGATCATCTGCTCTAGCCTGGCAGTTGGTGGGCATGTTCAGTCCCTTTTTCATAGGAGCTTCTCCCCAGATGGTGCCTATGAGGACCTGAGTTTGATGGAAGCAAGCCCAGTGGTCTGAAGAGAAAACAGGGGTTGCTGTGATCAGAGTTGTCCTGCCTTGCTGAATTTCAATATAATGCATCTCCTTTGGAACCCTATGTATCTTTTCTATTTAAAAACATTCTTTCAAGGGATTCATAGTCTCTCCCCCCCCCTCTCTCTCTCTCTCTCTCTCTCTCTCTCTCTCTCTCTCTCTCTCTCTCTCTCTCTCTCTCTCTCTCACACACACACACACACACACACACACACACACACAGAACCTCTGTGACTTATAAGACAATTTCTCCAGGCTGTAAAGTCAACATTGAAGAGAAAGTGACTTTGAAAGTAGTCACTAAATAAACCTTATAAAAGCTTCAGAATCTAACTCTTGCAGACAAGATGAGAAACTGGATGGACTGACCTTGATTGGGAGAAGGGGGAGATCCTTGACCAAAAAATGAAAATAGAGACCAGAAAATAGGCGAACCTGTAGTCAATCCAGACCTTACCTCTTCTCTTAAATCTCTCCAGTGTATGATACATGCACAATATGCATATGCATACAACATATTTATGTGTGCAAATTGTGTACCTTGAAATAGTGTTTATTTATGTGTATGCACATGTGTGGCATGCATGTATTTATGTGTGTATTGTGATCATGGGTTTGTATGTATGCATTTTGGTGTTATGCAAATATTTGTCCACATGCGCTATATATCTCTACATGTATACATGTGTTTATATGTGCATTTATATGCATGTGTGTGTTGCACACACATACTTGAAAGGGAGAAGGGGAGAAAACCACTTACCAGATAATCTACTCCCAGGATAACTTGACCCTTGGGGTCAATCTAATCAGGAACAAGATAAGAACAACTTGTCTATGATAGATTCTTTTCTCCTAGGCTTGTTCACTGACAGAGGTTATCACATTTCCCATCAGACATCCCTGTAGGCTCACAAAAAGTCATTTGGAAACCCTCTTGGGCTGTAGAAGTCCCAACCCAGAATGCCCTCTCCCATTCCCTATTCCTTTCTGCCTCTCTTCTTGGTATGTCCTGTCCCTTTCTGTCTTATCATGTCCCATGGTCCTTCCTGAACCAGTGGGCTTGAAGAAATCTTGTGATCCTCAGAGCCTTGAAGCAGAACACCTCTATAGTTCCTCTCAGTACTTTTCCCACAGTTGATAAGAGAAGGTAATAAATGTTTGGGCAATGGATAGGTTCCAGACCCTATCTGGTAAAAAAAAAAAATGTTCTCTTGTAGGGCTGCCTTTTGGGCGGAGGGCTATATTTTCAAACTTACCCGGGACAGGAGTTTTTCAGAAACAATTCTTTCCTAGAGAATATTGGTGTGAGGAACTGGCATCACAGTTAGGGAATCCTGGGTTCTAGGATCAGCTTGGACCATTTGACTGTGTATTTGACCTCTCAGGGACCCCAGGCAATCCTCTCTCACTCCAAGATCCAGAGCAAATGGTGATCAATTGGCATTGGAGAGAGAGTTTCCTCATGAAGAGCTCCCTATTGTAATGAAATCACAAGACTGATAAAAAATAAAAGAATAAATTGCCTCACCAGTCCTAGTCCTGTCTGGAGCGACCTTGTACTTTTTGCAACTATCTGATTTAGAACTGAATTAAATTTTAAAGGCTTTGAATTCAGGAAGCCTTGAGTCCAAATCCTGCCTCAAAGGTTTTGCCATCTGTATGATCCTAGGGAAAGTCACTTAATTGTTTTTGTCTCATTTTCCTCATCAGTCTATCAAACAATATACACTGAGTAAGCCAGATGTGCTAAGTGTTGATGTGCTAAGCTCACTGATAAAATGAAGGGATTGCATTCAATGATCTCTAAATGTATGATTTTAAGATAGGATAGTTATGTATAGAATGTTAGATTTAAAGGTCAAAGGAACAGACTTGGTTTTAGAAATTATTACCTGTATGACTTAACCCCCTGCATCTAAATTTTCTCAACTACAAAATAAAGATCTGAACTTGTTAATGTCTAAAATGCCTTCAGTGATATAGCCCAATCATCTTATTTTTCAGATGAGATTCAGAGAGGCTAATCACATTGGGTGATGATGTTTGTCCTTCATTCTAAAAGAAGACCATGACATCAGAGAGATGATGTCATGACAAACACATGAATTGTATTAGAGTGGTGGGGGGGGTTGTGCTAAGTCACCAATTTCACTTTCCTCCACTGAGCCAACTGGATCCAGTAACCAGATGTGTCAGGACAACTAAAGATGGCCCTGGGTGCGAGACAATCAGTATGAAATGACTTGCCCAAGGTCACACAACTGGTAAGTATCAAGTGTCTAAGACCAGATTCAAACTCCTACCTCCCTGACTCCAAGGCCAGTTCTCTTTCCACGGCACCAGCTAGAATCAAGTAAATTTTTGTTGAATGGATTGAAATGAAGCTAAAAGAGCAGTTTTGTTCTTTGGATTAATGGTTGTTGCAAGCATGATTCCAGAGTTCCATCACCTGGGAGAATCTGTTACTTAGACCCATAGGACGCCAATGAGTCACGGTCAGTCATTCTTAGGTTTCTTTTTTTTTTTTGCAAGGCAATGGGGTTAAGTGACTTGCCCAAGGCCACACAGCTAGGTAATTATTAAATGTCTGAGTTGGGATTTGAATTCAGGTCCTCCTGACTCCAGAGCTAGTGCTCTATCCACTGTGCCACCTAGCTGGCAATGGTCAGTCATTCTTAAACAGTCCTCCAATATGACACTGAGAACTACTGACTTTCCCTGAAGGTCATTTATAGTGAGTTTATGACACTCAATCTCAAGGTCATGGGTTCAAGAATTGGCATAATCATTGTTTGAGGAAACCATGACCTTGGGTAGAAAGAATACTGAATTTGGCATTAGGGAATGTGAGCTACTTAAAATGTACCTGTGTGACCTGGGCCAAGTCATTCATGTTTGGTTCTCAGTTTCTTCATTGGTAAAATGAAGAATAGGTTAGATGGTTGCCTCGATACTTTCTAGTGTATAGCTGTGTTGAAATGATCCAGTCTATGAGTAAATATGCAATTATTATTTTATTGTAGTGGTTCAGTAATTTTTGGTCTTATCCAACTCTCCATGACCCCATTTATGATTTTGTTGGCAGGTACACAAGAGTGGTTTATCATTTCCTTCTCCAGTTCATTTTATAGATGAGGAAGCTGAGGCAATTAAAATAAAGTGATTTTCCCAGGGTCACACAGTAAGAGTCTGAGGTCACATTTGAACTCAGTTCATTCTGACTTTAGAATTCATAAAGTGCTTACTGTGGGCCAGATAGTATGGGAGGGGAATGGATGGCAAAGACACATGGTTCCTACTCTTACATTCTACTGGAGGACACTACATCCAAAAACTTGTACATAGGAGATATATTCAATTTAATGGAAAGGTAATGGCAGAAGAAAGATATGGTGGGTACAGAGGGATGAGGGGCAGAACATGGGATTTGCATTGAGTCTTAAAAGAAGCCAAGAAAGGGGGCAGCTAGGTGGCACAGTGAATAGAATGCCAGCCCTGGAATCAGGAGGACGTGAGTTCAAATCCAAACTCAGTCCCTTAATAATTGCCTAGCTGTATGGCCTTGGGCAAGCGACTTAACCCCATTGCCTTAAATGAAATAAAAGGGAAAAAAAAAGCTAAGAAAGTAAGGAGGCAGAGATGAGTAATATTTCAGACATGCCTTCAATACAAAGACACAGAGATGGGGTATAATAGATGAGAGAAAAAGTAAGTAGAACAGAATATATAATAGTAATAATAATACACATACACACACACACACACACACACAGCAAACAGGGAGGTAGGTGCTATTACAGAAGAAAAAACTGATACAAAAGGAGATTTAGTGACTTGTTCAGGCTCACACAATTAGTAAGTGTCTGAGTTTGCACCAAACAAATTCTCTGGGGCAAGTCATTGTTTCTTTGACATGTAATTGGAGGAGGGAAGAATAAAATATTATTTAAAATTTTAAGAAGGAACATCATTGTTTTTTATTTTCCTCTCTAAGCCCCAACCACCAAACAAAACTGACTTCCTATCTAAATATAGAAGCAGCTGGCCCTTGCCTCACCACCCACACCATCATTCCCACCACTTGTCAGGCTGCCTGAAATTCTACCATTGGAAACACTTTCCTTTGAAACATGAAGACTTTGCAATTTTTGAGAATCTCAGATTAAAAGGGGGAAATTATCCTTTAATTTATCCTGAAGTTCAATCCTGAATATCTTATTAGATGAGAGGATCTGAGTCTTTCAGAACCAGGTCCTGAGGAGTAATAACTGGATGAAAGTGGGAGGGCGGAAGAATAAGGGGGTTACAAGATAGGAAAGGTGGATATTAAATGTGTCAAACTTCCTATTTTTTGCTCCATCCGGTCCTGGGTTCTTAGGATTGGTCTGATCTTTGGGAAGGAGGGCCAGAGATGTCATTTGCTCCCCCTAAGTTCATCTCAATGTCACAGCCAGAAGATGGTGTGAACAGATGGCTCCTGAGGAAGCTTGGCTTCCCAAGGGAGTTGACCAAGCATTCTGGCAATGACTACATTCTGGGGATTTTTAATGTTTTCCAGCCCCCTTTCTCCTTCCTGTTTGGGAGTGGGGGCCAGGGGAGGAAGAAAGCAGTATGGTTCTTTCCCCAAAGAAACTCAAAAAGTTCCTCCTTCAACTATTACCTTGAATTTAAAAAAAACATTATTTTATTATGTAATTTTGCTATCTCTTATAGTTTATTTTTCTTCCTTAAGCATATTTCTCTCTCATCACCTCTAACCTAGATCAGTGCAAACCATGGAAACAATGTAAAGACTAACAGACTGCCTTCTATGGGGGTGGGGGGGAGGAAAGCAAGATTAGGGGGAAAATTATAAAATTCAAAATTAATAAAATCTTTCTTAATTATGGAAACAATTTTTTTAAGTTTTTGCAAGGCAATGGGGTTAAGTGGCTTGCCCAGGGCCACACAGTTAGGTAATTATTAAGTGTCTGAGGTCATATTTGAACTCAGGTCCTCCTGACTCCTGGGCCGGTGCTCTATCCACTGTGCCACCTAGCTACCCCTAAAATCTTTCTTAAAAGAAAAAAAGGTCCTCCTTCAACCAAGCTTCAGCCATGGTGATTTGATGCCAGTGTCTTAGGCTCAAAAACATCTAATTTTCTCTTTTCCTTTCTTATCAATTTTCTTCCTGTGTACACTAACGACTCTGGCATATTGTCCTATCTCAGGCTAGAACCCTGTTCCAAGGCAGTAAAGGAAGTGAGGGACGGGGAGGATTATAACAGGGATGTAGGATGCCATTTGTCTGCATCTGAAGCCAATCAGCTCCCTAGAAAGGCAAATTGCATGTAGGATGAAGGAAAAGTAGATTCTTTCTTTGGGGAAATCATGATTCTATCTCTATTAGGTAAATGAGTCAGGTCTCTAACCATATCAGTATCTTTCCCAAGAAGACCCCAAATGGGATCACAAAGAGCTGGACATGACTGAACTGATTCAGCAACCAGCAGCAGCAGCAGCAGCAGCAGCAAACAAGACGTCAAGTCTCTAATACCAGCTGTGTGGTCATGGACAAGTTACTTAAGTCCCTCAGTCTCAGCAACTATATAAGACTAAACTATCAGAGGGTTCTACTGCATTGAAATTTCAACATGAATCAGCAGTGTCCTAGCCAACAAAAACTAATGCAATCGGGATAGCTAGGTGGCACAGTGGATAGAGCACCGGCCCTGGAGTCAGAAGGACCTGAGTTCAAATCCGACCTCAGACACTTAATAATGACCTAGCTGTGTGACCTTGGGCAAGCTACTTAACCCCATTGCCTTGCAAAAGAACAACAAAAGCTAATGCAATCCTAGCCTTCCTTAAGAGAGACCTAGAATGATGAGATGATAGTTCTGCTGTCCTCTGCTCAGGTCTGGTATATCCAGACGATATTTGTTTAATTCCTAGTGTGACAGGTTAGGAAGGACATTTGATCAGGCAGAGAGAATGGTCAATTGGATGAGACAGTAGTCTTCAAGTATCTGAAGGGATGTCATGTGGATGAAGGTTTCTATTTATTCTCTTTTTGATTCAAGATGGCAGAACTAGAACAATGAGTGGAAGGTGCTAAGAGATGAATTGAGACTAGATATTGGGGAAAATTGACTAATCAGGAGAGCATTCCCAAACAAAAATGGGCTGCCTAGAGGGGTGATGGGTTTCTCCTTGTTTTTAAGTTTTTGAAAGGCAAATGGGGTTAAGTGGCTTGCCCAAGGCCACACAGCTAGGTCATTATTAAGTGTCTGAGACCAGATTTGAAGCCAGGTACTCCTGACTCCAGGGCCGGTGCTCTATCCACTGCGCCACCTAGCCACCTGGGGTTTCTCCTTCTTGAGGGTCTTCTCTAGATGATAGAGAGTATGTCTTTCAAGTCACAGAGATTTCTTCCAAATCAAAAGTTCTGTCATTCTGTGACTTACCACAAGTGATAAACTGGTTGTCACAAGACATTATATGCTTGTTGTTCTAACAACAGAACCCTTGAAAATGCTAAGAACCTTATTTCTGGAGCCCCTTGCTACTTTTCCCAAACTCATTGTGGGCTATGTGGTTAAATCATTTCTTCAGATCACAATGGTTGTTCCCATCTATGGAATTAGATTGTACAGATCACAAATCCAATAATGGAAGCATTTAGTTAAAGATTAAAAAACAATATAGGGTGTCTAGGTGGCGCAGTGGATAGAACACCGGCCCTGGAGTCAGGAGTACCTGAGTTCAAATCCGGCCTCAGACACTTAATAATGACCTAGCTGTGTGACCTTGGGCAAGCCACTTAACCCCATTTGCCTTGCAAAAAACCCAAAACTTAATAAAAATAAATTTAATTAATTAATTAATTAAAATAATAAAAAAACTATAAATAGCCAAAGAGATGAAAGTAAGAATTACTCTCATTAGTGATTTGCAAATGGTACAAACCTCTAGGAGAAATTTTAATTAAATTTCCCCAATTTCCAATAATTTTCTCTGCCTTTATTCTAAGCATGATGTAAGAGAAAAAGAGCATTCATTTTAGAACTCATGGTCCAGGAATAAATATTTAAGTTTTCATCATGGAGTTTGGTGGAAGGTTCTTGATAAAGATTAGAATTTATCAAGCAATAAGATCTGGCCCTATGCTGTGCTAATTTGCCTTCTACTAAAAACTGAAACAAGTATTTTACATTTTACAGGAAGAAGATAGCATGTTCATAGAGAAGTAAATATAAAATATAGGATCAGGATAGTGACCAAACTTCATAGAAATAACTGTTAAAGAGGCGGCTAGGTGGCGTAGTGGATAGCACCGGCCCTGGAGTCAGGAGTACCTGGGTTCAAATCTGGTCTCAGACACTTAATAATTACCTAGCTGTGTGGCCTTGGGCAAACCATTTAACCCTGTTTGCCTTGCAAAAAAACTTAAAAAAAAGAAATAACTGTTAAGAGAGGAAAGCCCTCTTCCAATGCAGATGGGTACCAGCTCAGCAATTCACAGGCTTAAAAAAAATTGCCTTGAATACTGAAATGTCAAAAAAAGCTTTTCCAAGCTAAGTATGTACAGCCATCCCTCATTTTATTGTACCTTTTCTGATATTTCATTTTTTACAAATTGAAGATTTGTGGCAACCTTGCCACAAGCATGTCTACTGGCACCATTTTTATAATAGCACATGCTCACATCAGGTCTCTGGGTCACCTTTTAGTAATTTTTTACAATATTGCAACCTTTTTTCATTATTATTATTATTATTATTATTATTATTATTATTATTATATCTGTTTTGTGATCCCTGTTAGTGATCTTTTATGGGGGGGGAGGATGTCAGTAATTGGGCCTAAGGCTGTTTAACAGACTAAGTTATTGTGAATGTCCCAGTTTTGTGTGATTGACCCAATGATTTGGAGATGTTTACCAAGGAGAAGAGGGGGAGGTGGCAGGTAAGAGTCATCTATGAGTTTTTGAAGGGCTGTCATTTGAAGGGGGGGACTCAATTTGTTGTCCTTGGTCCCATTAGACAGAATAATTTAGATTTGGTGATTTAGATCAGGGCTATCCTAAAGGAAGATGGATTGCCTGAAGGAAACAGGCACTTAAGAAACAGAGACTTCCTCCTTAATGGAGATCTTCAGCACTTCATCCATTTCACATGGGAATTAGATGGTCCAGACATCCCTTCCAAGTCTGAGATTCTGGGATCTTTGGATCACAATTTTAGAACTAGAAGGAACCTTAAAAATCATCGTGTCCTACTCTCTCATTTGACAAATAAAATAACAAGACCCTATAACTAGTAAATGTCTGAAGTTGGATTTGAACTCAGATCTTCCTGACTCCAAGGTCAATACCCTATTCATTGCTTCATTGCTTTCTCTGCCTCTATCTGTCTTTTTGTCTCCATTCTGTGCCTCTCGCCTCTCTCTCTCTCTCTCTCTCTCTCTCTCTGTCTCTGTCTCTCTCTGTCTCTGTCTCTCTCTGTCTCTGTCTCTCTGTCTCTGTCTCTGTCTCTCTCTCTCTCTCTGCCTCTCTCTGCCCCTCTCTTCTCTCTGTCTCTCTCTCTGTCTCTCTGTCTCTCTCTTCTCCCTTACTCTGTTTTCTCTTTTTTCTTGCTCTGACTCTATTCTCTCTCTTTCTCTGTGTCTATTTTCTCTTTCTCTCTCTATCTCTGTCTCTCTCTGCTTCCCTCTCTGTCTCTGTTTGTTTCTGTCTCTATCTCTGTCACTCTGTCTCTCTTTTTCTCTCTCTCCCTCTGTCTGTTTCTCTGTCTCTCTTTCCTCATCTCTACTTATGTCTGTCTCTGTTTCTCTCTCTCTGCTTTTGTCTCTTTTTGATATGTGTGTATGTCATGATTTCACATGTATTTTGTTTACCATCTCATGGAGGAGGGAAGGAAGAGGAAGAGGGAGAGAGAATTTGGAACTCAAAACTTTAAAAATGTTGAAAAATTGTTTTAACATATAATTGGGGAAAATAAAATACATTAAATATATGTGTATATCTAGGTCTTGACCAGTGCCTGAGGTAGCAAATCTTGGATTTTCAGAATGACAAGGCCCATACCCTGTTTATTAGGTCTCCTAACTGCTGACTCTTTTGCAAACTCTGCCAATAGGAATGTCATGAAGACCCCTTCACAGGCTCGAGAAGGGTTACTAAGAGCTTACTATATGTATCAGACATTGTGTTCAGCACTAGAAATACAAAACTGGCCAAAAAGGCCAGGACTAAGAGATATAACTAGTTTATGGGTAGATTTACATATGATGATACAAATTTGAGAGATAAAAGAACTATGCTCAATCCAGTGGCCATTCAAGATTCCTGAAGACTTGATAACAAAATATGCTATTCATATTTTCAAGTACATGTTTTCATATTCAGCCATTGAGGGAATTTTTCTTGCTCATATATATTTGTCACAAGAATTTGTCTTTCTTATTTTCCCCAATAAAATGTGGGTGGGAGAGAAAATAAATTTCTGGTTTTTATAGAGAAGTGGGGTGGTAGCGTTATAGATGTGAAAGGTTGCATGAGCTTTGGGATGTCACTATATTATTATTTTATGTAATTGGCTTATTTTGTTCCAAGAGATTCCTCACAGTATTTGTAATGTAAAAATGCAACACATCTATAATACTTTTAGAAAGAATACACATATTTTTTAAAAAAGATACAGAATAGTTGTAAGGTAACTTTAGAGAGGAAAGCACAGGGGAAGGGGGGGGCAATAAGGATGGCCGAGAAAGGGATTTGGGTTCAGTCTTGAAGGAATCTGGGGTAACCAAGAGGCAGAAGTAAGGAGGGAGAGTTCTATTCAAAAGGGGAAAACATGGAAACTAAAGATGGATCATCATGTATGAGATGTGGTTGGATGGTTGGACCACAGAGTGAATAAATAAGAAGACAGGAAAAGAAGGAAGAGGTCAGGTTGTAAAGAGCTATAAACACTAAATAGATAAAGAATTTTGATGACCAGAGGTAAAGTGACCTTCTAAGGCTGATATAGCTGATAAATAGCAGAATCAGGATTTGAACCTATGACTCTGCCCCATTCCACATTCTTTCCACTTTCTCATAGCTACCTTGGACCATTATTTTTTAAATATACTTCCTTTTTAAAATTATTTTTATTTTTTTAAGGCAATGGGGTTAAGTAACTTGCCCAAGGTCACAAAACTAGGCAATTATTAAGTGTCTGAGGCTGGATTTGAACTCAGGTACTCCTGACTCCAGGGCCAGTGCACTATGCACTGTATCACCTAGCTGTCCTTGCACCATTATTTAAGGATGTGAACATTTCCTCTCCTTTCTAGAGTACATTTCCATAGATGGCTTCTTTTTCAGTTTGATAATTGTGATATTCTTGTCCACCAAGTTCTATTTTGATTGACTACAAAAACTGCATTGTGGGATGATCACTACTGCTCCCTGGATTCTAGCATTTACTTTCCACTGAAAGTTGTGCACCCGCCATGATTAATCTGGCTTCTTGTCCATTTAGCACCAATGTAAAAGCTTGCAAAATATTGGGTCTGCAGCTTGGGTAATGTTTTTGCAGCAATCTATTTAAGCAGTGGCGGGCAAGCTGTGTATGTGAGTTCTTAATGAAACTCGGTAGATATTAGAGTTTTATCGTCTGGAAAACGGTGCAAATCAAAGAGCTTTGCTTACTGTTTATCTGTTTATAACATTTTTATTTCCAAAACCAATCCACATTTATCCTTTTTTTCTCCTCTAGCTTTCATTTTGGTTCTCCACATATTTACTTTTCCCATTCAGTATAATTCCCTGGTTAAACTGACTAGAAGGTGTTCAGGTGTGTGGAAAGTCTGGTGAGTTTGGCAAATATGATATGATACTCAGACATATGTCACCTCCTGTGGAATCATGAGATCTCAATAGAATTTAGGGAGGCAATGACATTGTTGTAAGTAGGTTCTTTAGGAAGGGGTTAGGGTTTAGAGAGAGAAGGAAGCCTAAATGTCATTTAGTTTGATTTCCTCACTTTACTGATGCAGGAACCAAGGCCTAGACTCCAAACTGTAACTAGCATGGGGCAACCTGGACTTTGTTTCAGCGGGCTGGAGGGGAAGGTGGGAAACACACAGCCCCACACTTCACTTTGAAATCTTCTGTTGGTTTGTAAAAGCCTGTAGTATGACATCCCTAGAGTCCGTCTCCCATGAATCACCTCTCAATTAATCCTCTATGTTGCTTCTCTGAACAGTGGTAATAAACCATTCCTCACATAAACCTGAGATAAACCCCCTCACAAATACACAGCATAGGTGGGATGAGTTGGTATGCACATAGGATACACTAGTCAAAAGGGAACACAGCTGTAGCTAAGGCAACTCATACATCCAATATGTCTTGAATTGCTTTTTTGGTGTTATCTTTATTTTACTCCTTGAGAAGCAGCTTTTCTTCTGGTCGTGTCATTCCACTAGGTTTCTTGGACTTTCTTCTTTCTCAGCTTAGTTTCCCATCCAGTGTCTTGGGGTCTCCCTTTTTCTAGCTTCAGCCTGCTGCAGGGCAAGTTGTTTTGCTATAGGATGAAGAAGGGAGGGCAAATCACACTCCCTCCTCATCCCCACTTCACTCTGAAAGAAGTACAAAGGAAAAGGCAAAGTATGATTTCTTCTCAAAAAAAATGTTCTTTCATAGCAGGATCTTTTCTTGAGACTCTCAACTGAGTCCTTAGAGAGAGAGAGCATGTGGTAGGTAGTAAGGGAGAGTGGAGAGGGCACCAGACTTGGATTCAGAAAAGCCTGGATTCATTTGAGATACTTATTAGTTGTGTGACCCTGAACTTAACTTCTTAAATATTTGGGGGGGGGGAGGGCAAGGCAATAGGGTTAAGTGACTTGCCCAGGGTCACACAGCTAGTAAATATTAAATGTCTGAGGGCAGATTTGAACTCATATCCTCCTGACTCTAGGGTTGGTGCTCTATCCACTGAGCAATCTACTTGTCTCAACCTTTAAACATTAACATAAGGTACAGGTGACACAGGAAGTTTATACCATCTCTGCATTTTGGGTAAAGCACAATTTTTCACATCTGAGAAAAGGCAAGGTTAGAAATACCATGCTACATACCACCTAAGAAAGCTCATACACCTTCCTCAGTAATTATATCTGCATGGTGATAACCATGGCAACCTCAGAAGGATGAGAGGATAATGCCATGCAAATCACTACAGCAACAGGGATGACGATGTTCAGATAGCATCCTACCCTAGGCCTTAGCGGCTGCCACGGACTTTTTATTTGCAAGAATACATGAGACTTCCCAAATCACTCTGCAACCCTTTCATGAACTTTGAAGGACAGGGAAAGAGAGAAAAAGGAGAGGGTATTTTAAGACCATTTCCCCCAAGTACCTTGAATAGTTCTGGGATGGGAAAGCTGCCTTTCCAAAGACTTTCTCATAGTTGTTTAGGGTCTGGCACAAGTAGGCATCCAATAAATAATTGTTGCATTTAGTTGGCAAGTCAAACAAAAGAAAAGAAAGAAAGAAGGCAAGGATGTTCTGCCCAGACTGGTTTAAATGGTGAATAAATATAGAACTAGAAGAGACTTTAGACTTCATTTATTAAACAAATTCATAATACTTTCCATAGTATTTAGTATATAGTAGGCACTTAATAGTTGATTATTCCCTCCTTCCCTCATTGAGTCCAATCCCCTCACTTGCAGAGGAGAAAAGTGACAAATACTTTCAGATTTACTAAGTGACATCCCAGGGTCACATAATAATTTTGGGAGATGTGGCCTAGACCTCCTAATTCTGGGTTATCTCTCTGCCTCTTGTGAAATGAAGAGATACATGTAAAGAATTTTGCTGTAATAGGAACAATGTGTATCTGTAATCAGAAAGGTCAGGATTCAAATCAGTGGTGGGATTCAGTCAGTTTGCTAAATTGTTAACTAAATTGTTTACTTGAATGTCACCACTGATTCAAATCCCACCTTTGGGGGTGAACCTGAGCTAGCCATTTAAATTCTTAGTGCCTTAGGCAGTTCTCTAAGGCTGTATAAGTATTGGAGAAGATGCTGACTTGCCTTGGTGGAGGGAGTTTCCTCACTGGAAATTCCCTAAATCAGTGAAATCATAATTCAGTCCTATCTCATTTTCCAGAATTCCAAAGTCAGAAAGGACTGCATAGGCCATCTGCTCCAATCTGTTTCTGGACAAGGATGCCCTTTACAATATTTCCAACAAATGGTCACTATATTGTTATCTTCTTGAGGGCAGGAACTGTCTTTCCCTTTCTTTGTACACTCAGTAGTTTATATAACATCCCTAGAGCTCCTCTCCTATGAACCACTTTTTCTTGTCACACACACACACACACACACACACACACACACACACATTTAATGTTGCCATTTGTCCTTCATTCTGGAAGAAGACCAAGGTGATATCATGATGTCAGGGCCAATGTACAGTGTGTCCAGCTATCATTGATCAGACCAATATGAGCTTGGAAGATTCTACCACACATCAGACACAGATTTGAACATTTGAGATGAAGATGTCTCTAAATTTATGCTTCTTTCATTTCTTTTGAGCCACTTAAATTCTACTTTGCTCAAAGAGCATAGCACCTTCTTTGAGGCAGATATGCCATGCTGAATGGTCCTATGCCTTTGTCTTCCATTTTTCATAATCTATTCTAAAACTCTTCAGAGATACTTTGAGAGTACTTCTTCTGACTTCTGTGTGAGTACTTGCCTTATCTGAGTTCGCCATAAAATAATCTTTTAGGAAAATATAAGTTTAGTATTCAAATAACATGGCCAGCCCATCCAAGTCATGCTTGCTCTGGGTAGTAGCATTTAATGATTGATGTTTCAGCTCAAGAAAGGACCTCAGTGCATTGTATCTTATCTTCCAGGTGATTTTCAAATCTTCCTGGGATAATTCAAATGGAAGTGATTCATTTTCCTGGTGACACTGATAGACTGTCCAGGTTTCACAGGCATACAGCAATGATGTCAATCCAATGGCCCTATGGACCTTCGGTTTGATAGTCAGCCTAATACCTCTTCTCTCCGACATTTTCCTTCAGAGCCTCCCAAACACTGAGCTAGCTCTGGCAATGCATGTGTCAATCTGGTCATCTATGTGGAAATCCCTGGGAAGTACATTGCCAATGTAAGTGAACTTATCCACAGCAGAAAACCTTCTTCACTCGCTGAAACAGATGGCTCTATATGGGGTGGTGTTGGCTGGTGGAGAACCTCTGTTTTCTTGGTGTTCATTTTCAGGCCAAAATTAGCACAAGAGGCAGATATTCCTTTAACACTTTATTAAGTGCCTCTTATTTGCCCAATTTGGTCCAGTATTTGGCATACAGTAAACACTTAATAAATGGTTATTGACCTAACTTGCTCTAAAAACCTCAAGATTAAGGAATCTATTCACTACCTCCTGTATTCCAGTCTCCTTTTTTTTTAACATTAGGCTTTAGTTTTCTGACACTAAGGTTAAATTGTTCCAGGTGCTGCCATACTATTTGATCTTTGTAACTGCTTTAAGTCAAATGACTTGCCCAAGGTCAAACAGCTAGTAAGCATTTGAGGTGGAATTTGACCTTAGGTCTTCCAGAGTCCAAACCATTATAACTAAATTGCTTTGAACTGAGGATGAATTTGAGCATCATCCAATTACAAGATTTAGAGTTCAAATTTAGAGATGAATACCAATTTTATTTAACAATCATTTATTAAGAACTGTCCTTCCAAACCTACCACTCACATATTCTGTATACTATGTGTACTAGATATGTTTATGTTTTCTTCCCTTTAGAACATAAGTTTCTCAAAGGCAAGCATAGTATCACTTTTATATCTTACCTCCAGTCCTTAGCACAATGCCACATGTAGGGGAGATAATTCCTTGTTCATTCTTAAAAGATAACTTTCAAGAGTTTCAGATGCTAGGCCTATTTACATTTTAGTAGAAATCATTAAGGGGCAACTAGGTGGCATAGTGGATTGAACAATGGGCTTAGAATCAGGAAAACTCATCTTCATGGGTTCCAATCTACCTTCTGACACTTACTAACCATGGGAGCTTAACCTATTTGCCTCAGTTTAATCATCTGTAAAATGAGCTGCAGAGAGAAATGGCAAATCACTCCAGTATCTTTGCCAAGAAAACCCTCAAATGGGGTTACAAAGAGATACAATGAACAACCACCAAGAAGAGATCATTTGAATAAGAAAATAATTTCCCCTCCTTTAAGTCTCCAAGTGGGGGTTGGTTTGGGATGGGGAAGGCATAAGTTTGCTCATAGAAGCATACTATAGGAACTAGATTTAGAGCAAGAAGAACGAGGAGGTTATTTAATCCAAGACAAAATTCAAATGCCTTGGCTTGGTATTCGAAATCCTTCACAATCTGACTCCAGATGACCCTTCTGGGTTTCAATATTAACCCTCGCCACACAGTCTATGGTTCATTCACCTGGTCTGCCCTGCTGCTCCCCGTACCCAACATTCCATCTGTGTTCCAGTGGCTCAGTCATGCTTGGAATGTATACCTTTTAATCTCCAGTTCCCATCAGAATTCACTGCCTTCTAAATAGCTAGCTTTTCTTGGTGCCCTCCTAGCTTAACAGAACTATCTAAAGGTCATTTATTGCAATTGTCATTATTCTTCCTCCTTCCATTTCTGCATTTTACAGACGAAGGGATTTGTCCAGGGTCTTATGGGTATTTAGTGGGATTTGAACTAAGGTCTTTAGGCTCTAATCAGCTATTCTTTTCTCTACATAGATTTTGACTAAGAATAATGATAACTGACATTGTATAGCCCTTTAACGAGTCGGTGTGGTATACTGATTGGCTGGAAGTCTGGGGAGAGTCAGATAGATGTGGCCAGATCTGGCCTCCAAGCTAGACTAGCTGTGTGACCCTGAGCGAGCTATTGATCTTTAAGGTGGCAGCTCTCTAGGACTTGGAATTACACAGGGAGGAAATAAAGGTTCATACTCCTTCCCCAAAACAAAAGCTTTGCAAAGTGTTTTTCAGCCATCACCTCATTGTGAGAGAAGTGAGTTTTAGAGACCCATTCTATAGGTAATGAAAGAGAGATTCAGGAAATTTTCTGGGGACCTCATGATTAACAAGTGATGGAGGCAGAATTCAAACCCAGGTCTCTTCTGACTCAACTCACCACAAATGAGATAGAAAGGCACTACCTTCAGGAAAGCAGAAAATGCACAAATTCAAACTTTAGCTGGTGCCCAAGACCCAGTCTGCTCTGCAGTAATCACCCTTCTCTGGTTGACAAATGGAGGCATGGAGCTGTCAATAGAAAACGTATGGCTGGGCTCCGGAGCTGTGAAGTGAGGGGAAGATTATTTAGATAAACGGGCTAATCGGACAGAAATGGTACACATTGTAAATGTCAATGAGCCGGATGCATTAATTCCTGGCTCATGGACTAGCATCCTTCTGCATAGGCTGTGACGTTTATGTGAAAACACCAACAACGGGATCACCTCTGAGACCCGAAGGGGAGAAGTAAATGGAGGCTGGAGGCCCTCTGGGGGGGAGAACTGCCCATGTCAAATGCAGTTAGTTTGGGAATGCTGATGGGCCTTTTTTATGAATGTTCTAGGACTAGGTCACCAACCATAAATAATTATTTAGTGAATAATAAGGCAAGACCAGAAATATAATAGCTTTTATGGATGAGATGACATCTACCAAACGGCAGTCATTTGCTAAGAAAATCTGAAATATACTATAAACTTTACAATAAAAAAGAAAGATTTTCTTTGTGAAATTGGGCAAGTTTGAAGGGAAAAGAAAGCCTTTTATTTTCAGGCACAATTTTTATCCCCTGAATGTGGAGGACTAGTCACCTCAAAACAAAACTAAGGCTAATTTTTTTTCTCCCTCTTCAAATGACGTTATGTTAACTATTAAACTCTCTGAACTTATTTCCTTATTTATAAAATGGGAAATTACTCTCTTTGCTCTCAATCTATATATTCTGTGCTTTTCCATTTATATTCTGTAGCCCTTAATAGCATATAAACCTATGACACAGAAGGAAAGTCCTGGAGAGAGAAGCTGATCAACTTGTCCGGGTACATAGAGCCAGGAAGTTTTGCAAACAGTTTTCGAGATAAGAATTCCTGACTCCAAGTCCAAGGCTCATAGATTTACACTTGGAAGCTATCTCAGCAGCCATCTAATACAAACACCTGATCCACTTCCTCTATTTTATTTATCTAGATAAACTGGTTAATCAGAAATGGTGTAAGTTGTAAATGTCAAGGCATTATTTCCAATATACATTTTTTTAGGTCTTTGCAAGGCAAATGGGGTTAATTGACTTGCCCAAGGCCACACAGCTAGGTAATTATTAAGTGTCTGAGGCCAGATTTGAACTCAGATACTCCTGACTCCAGGGCTGGTACTCTATCCATTGTGCCACCTAGCTATCCCTTGATGCATTATTTCCAAGCTTATGAAATTAGGTTAAATGATTTGTCCAAGATTTGAATGTAGGATTTGAATCCAGATCCTTATTCCAGAGTCAGGTTTCTTATATCACTGAAGCTCTTTGGTAGTCCAATATCACGTTGCAATGGTCTAAATTTTATGGCAACACATTTTTGACAGTACAGTTCAGCTCCCCAATATTTCTAGACACACAGTTGGCACTGGATAAATGTTGATGATGTTGAATTGTTGAAGAAAGTTTGGTATTGTGCAGGTGCTCTCTTTTGAAGGAAGAAATGAAGGCCACTGGTAGACCCTCACTAGAGAATGTGACCATTAGCAAGGCACACAATTTCACTAAGACTTAATCTGCTCATCTGAAAGAGGGAGATAGTAGATAATAAACAGTAACAATTAATAAAATAAATATTAAAGAATAAATTTAACAAATAAAATAAACATAAATGAACATATTGAAGTAAAAATAATAAATTAAAATAACACGTGAATACCTAATTTTATAGGGTTATTTGAAGAAAATACTTGAAGTATAATAGAAAGGTAGGTTTTTGTTAACCACAAGTTTAATCATTGCATGATTGACTGAAAGAAGTAGACGATGCAAGATCCCACTAATGCTGAGTATTAACTAGAACAAAGCACTGGATTCAGTTAGAGCAAAATTCTTCCTTGATGGTTCTCCTACAATATGTTGTCTCCCATGTAGAAGCTGTTGTAGTTATACAAGATTCTTTGAAAGAACAGTGGATAGTATAAGGTGAAATAAGATAAAGTGAAGCAAAAAGGCCTTTTCAAAGGGGTTCACTATATTGTGGTCTATAGCCAAGTTGAAAAGGGATGCTCTGAAGATGGTGACATCTACCATTCTTTTTTGGTTTGTGGGTTATGTTGTGCTTAACACATTAAGCACATTCTGAGATGACATCTACCAAACTGCAGTCATTTGCTAAGAAAATCTGAAGTATACTATAAATGTTAAGATTAAAAAAAATATTTTCTTTGTGAAGTTGGGCAAGTTTGAAGGGGAAAGAAAGCTTTTTATTTTCAGGCACAGTTTTTATCCCCTGAATGTGGAATTTTTATCCTCAAAATTTTCTGAATGAGCTCCATAATCACTGAAAAGAGTTTAACCTAGTTATTTCTAGTAAAATTCAAGTGGTTGAAGAATACATGTCTAATGGATAACCTATCCATCAGCATGTATGTGTATGTGTATGTTCATGTGTGTGTTGGAATATGTTGTTGTATCTATATGTATGTAGAAATATATTTTATATATATATGTGTGTGTGGGAATATATATTTTCTATGTATGTGTATATATTTATGTATATATAGACCTATATAGATGTATATATACATAGTTATATTCATGTATATTGAGATATATGTTATATGTTTGTGTGTATCTATCAGTCTATCTGTCTATCTTTTTTTTTAGGGTTTTTTGGCAAGGCAAATGGGGTTAAGTGGTTTGCCCAAGGCCACACAGCTAGGTAATTATTAAGTGTCTGAGACTGGATTTGAACCCAGGTACTCCTGACTCCAGGCCAGTGCTTTATCCACTGCACCACCTAGCCACCCCTCTGTCTATCTATCTTGATGCCTGATCCCTGATTGACTTGGAAGAAAAAAAATCTGTATTTTCTTTGGGATACTGCAAAGTTTCACCTGGAAGCATAGGAATATTGTTTAGAACTCCAATGTCCTTCACTGATGGCTAAAATCATTGAACATTATAATCTTGGAAGAGTTCAAATGGTCAGTTCAAATGCTTCAGATTCAAGTGGTGACACATGCAGTAAATGTGAGTGGCTATCAATACATGGCAAAGAAGAATCTCCTAAGAAATGGGGATAGAGGGGTAGAGGGGTAGAGGGGTAGAGGGGTAGAGGGTAGAGGGGTAGAGGGGTAGAGGGGTAGAGGGTAGAGGGTAGAGGGGTAGAGGGGTAGAGGGGTAGAGGGTAGAGGGGTAGAGGAAGTCATTAGATAAATGTGTGACCAGAGAAAAATAGGAAGTAGCACATGGCAAGAATGGGACTGGGGGAGGAGGTAAAGTAATAATAATTAAGACAGCAACTTTGCCCTCTAGTAAATTGAGATAGCCAAAGGAGTCCATGATACCAAAGAGTCCGATATCACATCACAATGGTCTAAAATCTTGTCCAACCCTATCATTTTACAATGCTAGTCCTAACCCTACCACTAAAGGTCTGTGTGACCTTGGACAAGTAATTTAAGCTCTCTCTCCCTCTCTCATGGAAACGTTTGGGAGGGCATGTTATTAAAAATCTGTCATTTTCCATAGATAAGTCACCATGTGCTGTTCATCCTATTTATTATTAGATCTGGAGGAGGAAATGACAAATCACACCAACATCTTTGTCAAAAAACCCCACAAAACTGGTGAGGAAGAGTCGAATTTTACTGAACAACAACATATATACTGATCCAATCAATGGAGCTTAGTCCTCAATGCCCTTGCCTATATAATGAGGATTGTTCAGTTGTTCGGAAGAGAAAAGATTAGATTATTCAAATTCATTGTAGTTCTAACAATCTATGACTATAGAATTTTTGAACCACCAAATGCAGTTAAGTACTGAGGTATTTTGTTGCATCATTTGATAATTAATGTTACTCTATAATCCATCCTTTCCTCCATTTTGTTAAAACATCTTTCTTAGCCTAGCTCAAAAGAAATCTCTTGCAGTTCAAACTAAGGCATGGTTGAAAAATGTGATTTCCTCAACCCTCGGGGAACCTGCTTGGTAACCAGTTGTGGAATCCCCATTCTGTTTACCCCATAAAAAAGAGAAACAGCTTGAGCCAAACCCTCCCCAAGGACAATTCCACTGTCTTTGATTCTCTTAAAAATTAGGGGTGACTTGGTCTCCAAGGGGGGAGAACCTGAATGAGATGGTTTTTGATTTTTCTAACCAAGATTGCTAGAGTCAGCTAGGTCTAATAAAGCAATTAGTATTCTTTAATTGCCAGAGAAGGGTGTGATTGGCCACACCTGAAGGCCAA
Source organism: Macrotis lagotis (assembly GCF_037893015.1). Classification (NCBI taxonomy): domain Eukaryota; kingdom Metazoa; phylum Chordata; class Mammalia; order Peramelemorphia; family Peramelidae; genus Macrotis; species Macrotis lagotis. The sequence continues at coordinate 256,667,898 of NC_133660.1, read as the reverse complement.
CCCACTTTCCCCCAGCTGCAGACTAATCATATCACCTAATCATATCTTCCTGCCTCCCAAGATGACATAATAGAGAGAACCTAAAGTAACTTTCAATCCACCTTATAAAAATGTTTACCAATTAGGATTGTCTTCTCTTTGTCAGAGGAGGTCCAAATTATTTACTAAGAGGACAATTAGAAGGAAGAGACACCTAGGAGTGTCATCAAAAGGAGAGAGATCATTGGCTCAATATATGATGTTTGTCATTTGTTTTCAAAGAAGACCATGACATCAGGATCATGCCACATCATGGGAACTATATTTGATTGAGGGGGGTTGCTGTGCTAAGTCACTGGCTTCACTTTCTCCACTATAGCTATCTAGGTCCGTGGCCAGATATGAATTGGAATGACTGGCGATAGCCCGATCTGAGGCAATCAGGGTTAAATGACTTGCCCAAGGTCACACAGCTAATAAGTACCTGACTTTGGGCATGAACTCATATTCCCCTGACTTTGGGGGCTCTTACTTTAACCACTGCATCATTGAGCTTCCCCAAGTTGCTAGTAGATCATGCCCAAGTTCTGGCTTCAAGGCTGAGAGGCCAGCATATGTTGGCTAATAAAATACTATCTTCCCTAGAGAAGATTGTGCTTCAGCATCATTTTTACTCACCACAATTTATAGCAGAGGCCCTAAGAAGTAAAAAATATATCAGTAATGGATACAACAAAGCCATCTTTAATTAACACTCTCGATTGCATGTAAGTAGATACTTCTAAAACACCCAAATAACTCTTTATTCTCTCCAGTCAGTGGAACTTTCCCCTATGATCTTGTTGATGCTATTCTATACTTAGCAAACTCTCTTTTTCCAAACTAGAGCAAAGATTAACCTCAACCCAGACCATGTTCAGAAAATCATGAATTCTTAATGAGTGAGGAAGGAATGAATGAGATTTCATTTTTGCTAATCTCAACTCATTCATTCTCAAGTTGCTGGTCCAAAGGATTTGACCACAATCAAACAATAATATTCACTCGTTTTTCAACAATCATCAATTAAGTATCTCTTGAGTACACAGCATTGTGTTAGATGAGGGATGGATAAAAAGTTTAGAAAGGATACAATTCTGACTTCATGAAATACAGGGACAAAGTACAAAAAAAGACCAGGAATTCACTTTCAGTCTTATGCACTATAATAATCTTTATCCATGACTTGGAAAGGGAATAAGTAAGATACTTATTCAATTTGAAAAAAAAAACAGAACTGGAGACAGGAATAAGGAATCTCTAATATAATGTATGATAGGGTCCAGATTCCCAAAAAATTCAATGGGCTAGAATTGTGGGCTGAATCTAAATCTGAATCTAAGATAGAGTTTCAAAGGGATACATGCAAAAAAATTTACATTTGGGTTAAAAATAATTTCATAAGTATACATTAGGGAAGGAATAGCTAGAAATAAATTTTATGGAATAGATCTCCATGTATTATAAGCTCAATATGAGTCAAACAGGTAACATGATAGCCATGTAAACTAATAGTATTTTAGGATATATAAAGGAAAACCTAGAGTCAAAAGCAAAGAGATATGAATTCTACTCTATCTTGTCTTGGCTGGGGCACATCTGGAATGTCATTTTCAATTCTGAGAATCACATTTTAGGAAAGACGTGGACAAGTTGAGTGGTATCCAGAAACTAATAGCTAAGATAATGAGACAACTGGGGAATGTGTTATCACAGCATCAATCAAAGGAACTGGTATTAGCTAAGAGAAGAGAAGATTCAGTGGGGATATAATGGATATCTTCAAGCGTTTGAAAGACTGATATCAGAAGAATGGAATAAACTTCTTGTCTTTGAGGCAAGAGGACCATTCAGAAGCAATGTATATAAGATGCCAAGAGGTCAATTTAAGCTCCTGGTTAAGTCAAGACAAAAGAATGTATAAAGAGTATTAGGTGCTGTTTATTTGTCCTGTTTTTGAAAAGGACCAATGATATCAAAGGTGATATCTTGACTCATATATGAATTGAAGGAGAATTGCACAAAGTTCTCAACTCCACTCTCTCTTCTAGAGTCATCCAAGTTCAGTGACAAGACAAAAGTCAGGACCACTGGAGATGGCTCAGGATGTAGTAGGTGACCTTGGCATCTACAATCTGACCAGCTCTAAATTTTCTGCAATCACTGCTTCAGCTACTTTCATGGCTGCTGGAACAGATTATTCTCTTTCCCGTATTCCACTGGGAGAAAGGCTTTATATGCTTGGGATAGATGACATTCCTCTAACTCACTGACAAATTTGAGACCCATCAGTTATCCTCAGCCTGGTTTAGCCCATCTGTTGAGACAGTTTTACCAGATATGACCACTGTGCATGTTTCTTGAAGCTGAATGATCAGCCCTGAAAATGGCTCAGCAGACCCTTCCCCCCAGAAGTACCCGTCCTCCTGGAACACCTGATACATTCCTACTATGTCCTAGATATTATACAAAGGAAGTTAAAAAAAGAATCCCTGCTCTCAGGGAACTCACAGTCAAATATCAGGAAAACCTTGCCATTAAGAAGAGCTATTCCAAAATGGAATGGAAAGCTTTGGGAGATAGTGGATCTCCCTTGATTGGCGATCTTCAAGCAAAGAGACGATGATTATTTATTGGTGTGTTATAGAACAGATCTTTGGACAGATAAGAATTGTACTACAATGGGCACTGAAATCCCTTAAACTTATGAAATTATTTTTTATCCAAATGTATATATATATATATATTCTTTTGCAATTATTCCTTTGAAACTATCTTAGATTCAGTCCACAATTCTAGCCCATTGAATTTTTTGGGAATCTGGACCCTATCATACATTATATTAGAGATTCCTTGTGACATATTGTACAATATTTTGGGTCAAGGGGGTTACGCTCAACATCACTTTAGAGCCAATGGGAAAGCTGAAATCATCTAGTCTAACCATTTCTTTTTATAGATGAGGAAACTGAGGATCAGAAAGAAATAGAGGTTTGCCTAGGATCCCGCAAGAAGTGACAGAACAAAGACAAGAACCCAAGTTCTCTGACTTCAAACTCAGTACTCATCTCTCCACTGTACAAGGCTAGTTCCCTTGCAGTCTAGGCTTCCACTGTACTAAGCTCTCTCTCAGACTTCAGACCTCCCTGAACCATTGAAGCTGTACAACGGCGCATTTAACTTCACTGAAATTAATCAGCTGCAAATGATTAAATTACTATATAGAGTGTGAAATACACAACAAAGCTGTAATTTTTATATAAATTCCAGAATGTTACATTATTTTTCCTCAGCAGTGACATCGGAATAATTCCTCCACAATCATTGCTTTGTCTTCCATGAAAAAAACACCCCACAACAAATCCTTAAACCTTCTTGTTCCCTCAAATGCACCAAAATCTGCCTTCAATATTTATTATGATTAATGTTTACCATATTTGTTGTGGGATTGTCTGTTAATTATGGCATTCAACTTCCCCCTTTCCTCTTTGGGAGGATTGGGGGTTGCTGATTTGGAGCAGCATTGCTTGAGAAAGTATCAATTAAAATTCAGTTTCAGTGAATAAACTCATCTTTTTTTTTTCCTGAAGCCCAGTGCATTTGGTTTGAAAATCCTCCCAGGCTGGATGACTTCATTCTTGCTTTGAGAGAAGGAAATAGCACCCAAGACATCTTCTTTCTTATTTGGAGGTTAGGCAAAGAAGGAAGACAAGCATTGATTAGGGACTTCCTATGTGCCTTCACTGTGCTGAATGATAATAATTCAAATCCTCAAGCAAAAAATAAATATATAGTCTTTACATTTAAGGGACTTAGATTTGTTTTTGTTTTTTGTAAGGCAATGGGGTTAAGTGACTTGCCCAAGGTCACACAGCTAGGTAATTATTAAGTGTATGAGGCTCAATTTGAACTCAGGTCCTCCTGACTCTAGGGCTGATGCTCTATCCACTGTGTCACCTAGCTGCCCCTTTTGTTTACTGTTGATGTTCAGTCATTTTTCAGTCATTTCTGACTATTTGTGATCCCACTGGGTGTTTCCTTGGAAAAGATACTGGAGTAGTTTGTCATTTCCTTCTTCAGCTCATTTGGCAGATGAGGAAACTGAGGCAAATTTCAAATATTTTGGGGTTTTTTGGCAAGGCAATGGGGTTAAGTGGTTTGCCCAATGTCACATGTCTAGGTAATTATTAAGTGTCTGAGACTGGATCTGAATTCAGATCTTCCTGAGCTGCCCCTAGGATTCCTATGGGGAGAGACAACCCTCCAAAAGGGATCTGGATGAGGAAATTGTTTTGAAGTCCAGAAAGTCAACAACATGACCTTGCGGGGAATAAGGATAGCTACAGAAAAGGCTTCAATAGAAAATCTCTACTGGAGTTGAGTCTTTACTGTATGTAGTACATGTGACTTGACTTTGATATCCCAATACTTTATGGCTCTGTGATCTCAATGTAGACATTCCCCCTATCACTGAGGAGTAAAACCCATCTATGGCCTCTCATCTTATCTGTATTATGTAAAGATATTCCCTTCAGACTCTTCCCCAAAGGACTGGAGGACTTACTTTTTACATTTACCTTGTATTTGGGTAGCAGTGTAACCTTTGGTCTATATATTGGTTTGTCATCATTTATACTTGCTACATGACCAACCCACTTTTTTTTACCTGGAGAATGTCTTTAATCAATCAATCAACACACTCCCATTATATGATCAGTGCACTTTGTGTTCCTTCTGATTTTGCATTTTGTCAATGATATTCCTTATACAACTCCTTAAACATATGACATATGAAATAAAGCATATCACCCTCAGGTTCCCTATTATCCCTGAGGTCATATAGAAACTCCTATGTTTAGTATTTTAAATCCTTCACAACCTGACTCCAATCAAATTTTCCAGACTTTTTGTATATTTCTCTGTCTATTATTCAACCAAGCTAGTGTTCTTATTGTTCATAATGGCTTTGTTGCCTTTGGAACGGTTGGACTTCCTTGGTTGGAATGCACTTTCTCCTTATCTTCCCAACTTAGAAACACTCATTTTAGTCAAAGTTCAACTCAAACAGCACCATCTACACTAGGCATTGCCTGATGCCCAAACTATTATTGTCTTCTTCTCCCTCCAAATTACCTGAGATTTCTATTATAAATATTTTGCACAAACTTGAAAAAATACATGTCTCTCTGAGAGAATGAAGTCAAGTCAAGAAGCCCTTAGTAAGTGTCTACTATGGATCAGATAGTCTGGTAAGAGCTGAGGCTATAAAGAATAGCAAAATCTAGTTTGTGGACTTAAAGAGTTCACAATTTAATATGGAAGACAATGCAAACAAGTATATTAAAATAAGATGTATACCAAAGGAAGACAAAATTTCATTTTTCTATTTGCATCCCCAAAGGCTAGAATCGGGCCTGGTACTTAGTAGGTTGTTAATAAATGTCTGTTGATTTATTGGTAGTAAATATAATCCAGGAAATACATGATTGGAAAAGGAAGGAAACTCATCATGTAGCAAGGGAAAGTGCTGACAAAATAATGGCATATCAGAACACTACACTGAGAGAACTCCGGGTCCATTGCTTTATACACTGTACCACATAGTTTTGTGCAGAGCACTAGTTGAATTCAGTTCAAGCATTTATTAAACCTATGGGTTATAGACTGTTAGGCTCTGAAAATACAAAGAAAAAAGAGGAAACAATTCCTGTCCTCAAGAACTTATGTTCTCTTGAGTATAAAGTAAATAAATGCTAATTTAATACAAAATTATGGAAGTATATATGATGACTCTCTAGGAAGAGTAGGAATGGGACACTGGTAGAAATTTTGATAATGTAAAAACAAAAGATACAAACACAATTCTATTTTTAATTGTTCATTCATTAATTAATTGATTATTAAATATATTTATTTATATAATATTAATATAAATAATATAAATCTATATAATAATTATATTTATTAAATATATAATAAAATAATTAAATAATTAAATAATCAGTAATCATTCATTAATCTATTATTTTTCTCTTGTACTGATGAAAATGTTTAGAGATATAATTTTTTTCCTTAATTCAAAATTTATGGTACATTGCCCCATTTCTGTCATTTTTAAACATATTATCAGTTGTTTCCATGATTTGTTTATTTGATCAATTGATTCTTAAGATTAAGTTATCTGGTCTCCAGTGGTTTCTAATTCATGTCTTCACTGGGTTTTTTTTTATTATAATTTTATTATATTACATTCTTTAAAAGATGCATTTAGAATTTATGGTTTCCTGTGCTTGTTTTTGAGATAGTTATACATATAACTTTTGAGATATGATTACATTATGGTTAATATTTTGAGGGAACATAAAACTGAGAAATATGCATGCTTATTTCTTTTGTTTTAGGGGGTTTTTTGCAAGGCAATGGGGTTAAGTGGCTTGCCCAAGGCCACACAGCTAGGTAAATATTAAGTGTCTGAGGTTAGATTTGAACTTAGGTCCTCCTGATTCCAGGGCTGATGCTCTATCTACTGAGTCACCTAGCTGCTCTGTATGTTTCTTTCAATTCTCATTCAATAACATTCAGAGGTCTATTAAAACTAAATTTTTAAAAATTCTTATTAGATCTTTAACTTCTTTCTTGTCTCTATTTTAATATAGATTTATCTAGGTCTGAAAAAAGTAAATTGTAATCCTTCATTGTTATATTTTATTGAATATTTCTGCCTGAAACTCATTCAACTTTTCCTTTTCATGTTTAGAATGTTTGCATATTTAAATCTAAGCTATTTGGTGCATAGGTGTTTAATATTTATATTAATTCATTATACATCATATTAATTCATTGTGCATTAATTCATATGGCACACTTCAGCAAAATGCAGTTTCTGTGTTTATTATTTATGTTTAGTTAATTTTAAGATTAAAATTTTAAATTTCATTTATTTTTGCTATTGCCTCATCTTGAACACTACCTTTGTCTTTTTAAACTTTAACTGAAACATTATAGAATTTGCTCTAGCCTCTAATTTAACTGTGTGAAAATCTTTGTTTCAAGAACATTGCTTGTAAATAGCATAAAGTTGTGTTCTATTTTCTAATCCATTCTGTTATTCTCTTCTGTTTTATGGGTGAGTTCATTCTAATGGCACTCACAGTAATTATTGTTAATTGTGTGTTTCTCTCTATTCTCTAATTTTTTTCCTATTTTCCCCACCTCCTCTATATAAAAAGAACTCTTTTTCTTCTCTCTGACATTCTCTCTCCCTTTCTTTTATTTTAAATCCCTCTTTAAGATGAAAAACAGGGAACAAAAATATTTATAGTAGTTCTTTTTGTGGTAGCTAAGAATTGGAAATTAAGGGGGTGTCCATCAACTGGGGAATGGCTGCACAAGTTGTGATATATGATTGTAATGGAATATTATTGTACTATAAAAAAAATTATGAGCAGGATGATTTCAGGAAAACCTGGAAAGATTTACATGAACTGATGCAAAATGGAGTAAGACGAACCAGGAGAATATGGTACAAAGTAACAATATTATACAATGAAGACTTGTGAATGATTTAATCATTCTCAGCAATACAATGATCCATGATAATCCCAATGGACTCATGATGAAAAATGTTACATCCAGAGTAGGAACTGATATTGTCTGAATACAAACTGAAGCATACTATTTCCCACTTCCTTCCTTCCTTCCTTCCTTCCTTCCTTCCTTCCTTCCTTCCTTCCTTCCTTCTTTCCTTCCTTCCTTCTTTAACTCTTCTTGTATAAAATAACTAATATGGAAATGTTTTATGATTGCACATGTTAGCCTATATCTGATTGTTTACCATGTCAGGGAAGGATTAAGGGGAAGGAGGGAGGGATAGAATTTAGAATTCAAAATTTCTAAAAAATGGCAAAATTTATTTTAACATGTAATTGAAAAAATAGGAATTTTAAAATCCCATTTTGAAAGGAAACCTTCCTTAGAGTTTTTTCTAAAGTCTAAGTGTCTAAATATTAAATAAATTATCTGTAAATTGACCATTTGCATAGGAAATATTATTGCCTCAGAATCCTGATGATATGTGATGTTATATGTCAGCAACTCTGTGGTCCACCTTGCAGAGCCACAACTGTCCTACTCAATCATAAAAACATCTTATGGTATTATTTTTTGAAAATTGAAGATTACAGACACATAGAGTTTTAGTTGCAAAAGAGCCATTCATTTTCCCACCTCATTCTTCATTTTTGTACAATCTTCTACCAAGCCACTACAGTTATGTGGGATAATTTTCCCCACGAAGGTAAAGCTCTCTTTTCCTTCCCTCAGGTATTTCTTCCCTAGTCCCTTTTCACTCTTAAGATCAAAAAACATAACAAAATCACTCCCAAAACTTTTGTCTTGTTCATCTATTTTTGTCATATCTATTTTGTCATATCATATTCATCTATTATTTTGTCATATTCATCTATGATCCATATAAAAATGTACATATATCATCTCCTCAGATTTGAGTTAACAATTTATCCTTGTTTACATTACATATATACATGTTTTCTTTATTACCTTTCTCCTAACTCCTGCATATGTGTTTCAAAGTTTCTACACAACTCTGGAATTTATATCAGGAAGGCTTGCAAATCCCTTTATTTCATTAAAGTTGCATTCCCCTCCCTCCCTAATGGAATTATATTCAGTTTTGTTGGGTACATTATTCTTAGTTGAAAACCTTTATCTTTTTTCCTTCTGAGATATTGAAAGTCAAGTTTTCTACTCATTTGTGGAAGTGACTGCTAAATCTTGTGTGATGCTGACTATGACTCCTTGGTATTGAATTTTTTTGGTCTATTTGAAACATTTTTTCTTTGACTTGGAAGCTCTGGATTTTGTCTATAATGTTCTTAGCTTTCATTTTGAGATTTCTTTTAAGTAGAGATCAGTTGTTCTTTCTATTTTCACTTTGTCTTCTAGCTCTAAGAAATCTCAGCAATTTTCTTTTATAATTTCTTGAAATATTTAATATAGATTCTTTTTTATGATACTTTTCAGGTAGCTTTGTGATTCTTATATTATCTCTCCTCATTTTATTTTCTAGATAAGTTGTTTCTACTATGACATGTTACATTTTTTCCCATTTTTTCAGTTTTCTGATTTTGTTTTATTGTTTTATGGAATCTTTGCATACTATTTGGTCCATTTTAATTCTCAAGTAATTAGCTGCTTAGGAAGATAGGAGGTAGATGTTTCTGCCAAACTATCAGTTCTCTTCCCAACTTATTCTTCCATAGCTCTCATTTTCTATCTCTCACTTTCTATTTTTTCATTTCCCCATTTTCTATTTTCTGTTTCCACCCTTTCATTTTATTTTTTAAAATATTTTTTTTAGGTTTTTAGCAAGGCAGACGGGGTTAAGTGGCTTGCCCAGGGCCACACAGCTAGGTAATTATTAAGTGTCTGAGACCGGATTTGAACCCAGGTACTCCTGACTCCAGGGCCAGTGCTTTATCCACTACGCCACCTAGCCGCCCCTTTAAAATATTTTTAAACTCTTTTTTAAAACCCAACTTTTTGTTTCTTGTCTTTTAGGAATTCTAGTTGAACTTGTGCCAGTCTATGTTTTTCTTCGAGACTTTGCTTATGGTTTTTTGGGGGGATCAGTCTCTTCTTTACAGATTTTATCTCGAGTATCCCTATTGCCCTTCTAGAATAGTTTTATTTTGGAATTCTTTTGGGGGGGGGGGTTGCTTATTCTTCCAGCCTACTTTCTGATCTTGGGCTTTATGTTAGGGCTAGGTTTCTATGTTAGTGCTATACTTCTGAAGAGAACATTTAGGCTTAGTTTTGTCCTTCTGCTGCTTTCTTGGGGTGTTGTATTATTCCCAGATTCAAATACAACCTGAAGACTCACAAGCATTCCAATATTTCCTGTGTTATTATCCAGGGCAAATTCCGATCACTGTCCTACTGGTCTGAACTCTGTAATGTTTGACCTGGGTTTGGTTCTGAACAACTCAACTCTGGGCTTGTCCTTGGTTGGAGTTGTAGTAAGTCACTGTATACTCAGCCACAATTAGGTAGGTGGGCAGTTTTGTGGGTTCAGAAATGTTTTGCATGACTTTAGATGTTTAATGGGGGATAGTATTCTTCTTTGACCTGGAATTCTTGGCCTGCTTGTTTCCCTAAATGCTTCAGACTGGATTGAAGGTTATTTCTGGAACTAATTCATGGAGTCATAGCTACACAATTGCTGCTTCTTTCTGATGATTTTCCTTGCTTAGTACTCAACCAAGAGCTCATGGACACTCATCACCCTGTAATTCCACAAATCATATTATCTATATATACTGACATGATTTTAAAAATGAAAACTATCTCTGTCCACAAGAAGGTTACATTTCAATGGAAGAGAGGAGTCAATTTGTACATAAAGAGATTCATACCAAGTGCATAGAGAATAGGTAGATACACATGTTCTTGGAGGGAAAGGCACTAGCAGTTGAGAAAGTCCCAGGAAAATCCTTTTGCGTAAGATAGTGTGTAAGCTGAACTTTGAAGGAAGGGGAGATTACCATTTATGGAGCTGAGGAGAGAGTGCCTTCCAGACATTGTGCAAAGGCAGTGAGGGGGGGAATATGGAATGTCCTCTCCTGGGAACAGAAAATAGGCATATCTCACTGAAATGTAGAGCCCAGGAAGAGGAATCAATGCCTGGAAATATCAATTACTGGCTGTTCTTCAAACTGAATCCATAGCAAATAACTGCCTAACAGACCCATGTTGTCCTTTGGGGGGTCTCACTTCTTTGCTAGGCACTCTCTGAGTATTGAGGCCAAATCCTTAGAGCACTGGCCTTGATCTCAGAAATTTTGATTCAAATCCAAGCTCTGCCACAAATCAACTGTGACACCTTTACCAAGATATTTACCTCCTGGCATCCTAATTTCTTCATTTGACAAATGGGAATAATAGTAATAAAGCCCTTTTATATAGCTCTTATAGATTCACATGTAATGTGCAATTATTTATATGTTTATTTTAAAATTAAATATATTTATATTTAAAGTTTATAAAATGCCATCCTTATATGACTTGTGAAATCATAATAATAATAATTCCTCACACTTATAGAATGCTTAATATATCTATCTATCTATCTATCTATATATATATATATCAGGTCTTGTTCTAAGTGTTTTCTATTATTTCATTTGATCCTGACAGAAATGTTAGGAGGTAGATGCTTTTATTATCCCTATTTTGCAGATAAGGAAACTGAGGCAGGGTGGTACAGTAGAAAAAGAACTAGATCTGGAATCAGCTACATGGCTTTGGGCAAGTAACTTTACCTCTCTGGTCTTGGTTTTCTTATCTGTAAAATGAATGAGTTGGACTAATTACCTCTCTGTTCCACTTTTAGTTCTAAACCAATGTTCCTATGACCTGAATGGCCATGAAAAATATCCATTTCTTCCTCATATACCTCAGTTTCCCCATCTGTAAAATGAGCAGCTTAGATTAGATGGCTTTTCAGTTCCCCTTTCAACTCTAAATCTGGGATCCTCAAGTTCAGAGAGGAAACCCAGAACCATATAGTTAAATGACAGAATCATGACTGAACTCAGGTTCTCTGACCCAAGAAGCAGTTCTCCATATTTCCTCTCTCTCAGAGGGATTTGGGGATCAAGGAACTTTGAGAAACTTATGAAGTGATGTCTAAATGGTAGTTGTTACTATCCTGCCATGGGAAAAGTGTTTCTCTCTGTTATTCAAACTACATCATTTAATCTTGTATGAACTAAATCTTGTATTGAGCTAAACAAAGCCAAGTGGCCCATAACCTCTCGTACTGGAGCTGTTGGACCTCAGTTTCCCAATTTGTCAAAAATTGGATTGGGTTAAAGGAGCTATAAGATTTCTCTGAGTTCAAAATCCTATTACCTATAGAACCTCAAACAAGTCACTTTCCTATTTCTAGGCTAGGTCTTGGTTTCCACATCTGGAAAATGAGGGAATTGTAGTAGATGATCTATCTTATGAATCCATGGATCTATTTCCTGATTAATAGATTACTTATTTATTAGTATACAAGTAGTGAAGTATCTGTGTCCAATCTGTGGTTGAATCTTCTGAGCTCTTATTGGGCCAATCAGTCAGTCAGACATACTTTGACCTCAACATAGTGAGGATATTTTGATCCTATTGAGAATTAAGGACAACCATCCCTCTGATTAGTGATGTATATGATACATTGATACATGTGAGGTGTGTGTGTGTGTATGTGTAGACATGATTTTATTGGCATAGGAGTTTCTGATGAGAAAATCATCTTTGTCAACACAGACTGCCACCAGTTCTGAAACTTAAGTGTTAAGGATTTGGCTGCAGTAGAAGAAACACTGAGAGGTTAAGTGACTTTTCACTGTTCAAGAACACATAGCTGTCTATGTCAGAGATGGGACATCAGCTCAGCTCATTCTGATTCTGAGTTCAGTTCTCTATTCACTACCTGAAGCTGCCTTTTAAATTTTTTTTAAAAAATTATTTTCAATTCCAAATTCTCTCTGTCTTCCACCCATTAAGAAGGCAAGAAATACTATCCCCCATTATACATGTAAAGTCATGCAAAATATATCTCTGCAGTATAGGTTGCCTCTCTTGATGTTTGTTTTTAAAAGCAAAGATCACAAGAAGACAGTGGACATTTTACTGGATTTGGATGAAAAGAGAATGGGTTCCTTTCCTAGCTCTAAAAGTTACTTCCTTGGACCTCAGTTTCCCCACCTGTAAAATGAGGGATTTCGATTCAATGACCTCTGAGATCCCTGCCTGTTCTAAAATGACCCTAGGATTCAGTTTCCTAGTTTTTTCTTGGTTGCTTGCAGTGTATTTTAGCCTTTGCTTAGTAAAGCCAGGATTCTGGAAGATAGCTTAACATTGTAGTAGCACCACCTGCTGGAGAAATGGAAAAGGCCACCGTATAGACCAGATTTGAACATTCCTGAGTGCTTAGAAAACCGATTTCAACTCCATGGAAGAAATCCTAGAACATAAAATATCGGGATACAAAGAAACCTTAGAAGAAGGGATGCAAGAACGGGAAGAGATTTTATAATACATAAAATGCCAGAATTGGATGGGACTTGAAAACAGAAAGAATGCTTAATACGAGTATGAAATATGAGAAATTAAGGGGACCTAGAACGTACAACATGCAGATATGGGATTTTCGAACAAAGAACACAGACCTTAGCCCACAGACTATTAGATCTGGGAAGAATTTAGACCACAGATGAGAGAGTGTCAGAGCTCATTGGAAAAATTGGAAAAATGACTCTCTGATTGTATAAATGTTTCTCATTAAAGAGCTATAAATGTCTACCAAGCAAAATGAAAGAAAAATCAAATGGCTTCATTTTCTAGACAAGGCTATGTAAGTTTTCAAATGCTTGCATGGCTAAGTAAAGGAAGAAAAAGGAAGTCCATGGATATGGAAAATCACTTCATTCCTCCTTCCCAGGGTGAGATTAACTAAAGAGTTTGCAGGGTCAGAATGGAAATATTTAACCAGAGAAACCTAGCGATGTCCCATTCTAAAGAATAAAGAATCTCTGAACAAAGAAATAGATATTTAACCAAACAAGTCTCAGGTTTACCAATGATGGATCAGGGATAGTGGGTTTTGTTTTTTGTTTTTTACATGCTGATAACTCTACCTTAAAGAACTCACTGCAATTTCCTTACGCATTTTCTTTTTTTCATACCCTGTCCTTGGTACTATACAAGTACAAGGACTGAAAAAATCTCTCTCTCTAGAAACCAAGGAAAAAATGAGAAGTGTGTGTAAATGTGTACATACATACATACAGGATAAATTAAAGAGAATGAGTGCAAATAAATACAAAGTATTTTAATATGTTCTATTTTCAGAGGAACTGGTAGAGGTGTTAGGGAAGGCAGGTAGCACTTGTTTGAGTCACATCTTGGAGAAGAAGGCAGTTACATCTCCGATGAAGACATGGATCCAATCAGGCACAGGACCTACGTCCTCTCCTTTCCAGTTCTCCTTCCACTCTCCAGGAATAAAAACAAAAGTTGTTATACACATGCGACATCAAACAAAACAAATTCTCACACTGACCATTCAACATCCTTTTATTACAGATTTATTATGTGCAGGCTTTGTGTTAAGTACTAGGGATACTAAAAACCCCAAACCAAATAATGCCTGTCATCAAGGAGTTTGCATACATGAAATGGAGGAGGGAAATCACATAAATATATATATATATATATATATATACACACACACACACATATATGTATACATATATATGTATATATGACAAATTCAAATAGCAGAGAAGGCAGTAGAGGCTAGGGAGGACCATTAGAAGCATCAAGAGGAAGAAATTCTTAGGCTGAGTATCAAAGGAAAGAAACCCAAAGGATTGGAGATGAAGGCATGCATTTCAGACATAGGACACAGTCAGTGCAAAAAAGACAAGGAGAAGACAGATGGATTGTTGTGAATCACCAGAAACCCAGTTTGATCAAACAGAACAGTATTAAGAAGGGGAGTGAATTATAATAACACTGGAAAAAATAAATTAGAGTCAAGTTGTGAAGCATTTTAAATACCAAAGAATTCTATGTTTGATGTTAGAAATAATGAGCCATTGGCACTCATTACATACCTAATAAAAACTGCTGCATAGTTTAATTATTTCTTTTTGTATCAAATACTCTGACTAGCATATAAAGTTCTGGAGGTAAGAGTTGGTTCTTATCTAAACACGTATCTAAATTTTGCATTTTTCTTAGTATCAAGTTTAGAGAGAATTAAGAATTAACTTAAGAATTGCATAACTGTTTGATTGATGAATGATGAATGAATGAGTCTAGATTCTAGAAAGACCTATTAGGAGGTGGGATACTTTTTGTGGTCCTGCTAACTTCTTATTCAGCAGATCTAAAGAGTGTCCATTTGCGTGCGCACACGCATGCACACACACACACACAGAGTAGGGTTCTGATGATTATCCTCATTTCATCAGAAGTTTTGGGATCTCTTTTCAGTAGCAATATGGTAGAAGAAGATGGAGACAGCTAATGGAGGAGCCTCAGAGACATGGTTATAGATACCAGTATCAGAACACCTGGAACCTTGACAAAGTCTGAAATCTGAGATGTATTTGGAGAGCATCCACAGGAAGGTAATCAATTTGGGAAAGTGCTTTGAAATCTTGTCATATGAGAATTACATGAAGGAATTGGGAACATTTAGCCCAGAGGAGAGAAGACTCAGGAAGTGTGTTTGGTAATGGCAATGGTAATGGCAAATGTCTTTGAAACATTGTTCTGCTTGGTCTCAGAGGGCAGGACAAGGAGCAACCAGTGTAAAGTTGCAAAGAAATAAAATTAGGGGGGCGGCTAGGTGGCGCAGTGGATAAAGCATGGCCCTGGAGTCAGGAGTACCTGGGTTCAAATCTTGTCTCAGACACTTAATAATTACCTAGCTGTGTGGCCTTGGGCAAGCCACTTAACCCCATATGCCTTGCAAAAAAAAAACCCTAAAAAAAAAAGAAATAAAATTAGGCTCAATGGCCAATAGTAAGAGATGTCCACAAATGCAATGGAATGCCTTTCTCTAGAAATAGTGAGCTATCTTTCCCTGGAGTTCTTCAACCAAAAACTGGATGATCATTTGTTGGGAATGATGCAAGTGGGGAATAATTTTTAGATTTGGGTTGGTCATAATGGCTCAAAACTCTGTCCCCAAGAGTCCTTGAGATATTCACGGTTTAGTAAGACTCTGAATTGGAAGTAAAATTCAGGTCATCTGCTTCCCAAATCTACTATTTTCTTTCCAATACAGCTTGGTTCCATGTTAAAAGGGAGATTTTATTGATGGCTTCATATTTCATTCTACATCTGTTTATCTTTAGCACTTAGCACCTGGCCTAGCACATAGTTGGTGTAAAATAAATGCTTGCTAATTGATTGGTTGACATGTCCTGTTGCTCTGCTCACTCTCCACTTAATCAGAGAAAGTTTTCTCCCATGTAATGATAGTAGTGATGATAATAATAATGATAATAATAACTGACAGTTTTAAAAAGTACGTTAAGGTTTGCAAAGTGCTTCACCTACAATTATCTCATTTGAGAGTATACTGCTGGTGCATAAAGTAGCATATGCTCTTGCTGCCTTCAAAGGATAATTTCAGCCCCAAGCAACCTTGGAAGCCACTCCATACAAGTGCCCTTCTGATGCCCCACTGTGAGTTCTACATTAAAAAAAGAAAGCGAGAAGAACATGGTAATCTTTCCCCCATTATCTGCCTCCCATCAAGCATAGAGTACTTCTTACTGGGTATTGCATTATTCATGAACGTTCACATTTAGCAAAAGGATTCAAAATTTCATAAAGTTTCTATTTTAGAACACTTGTCCTCTTTGGGGTGTGCCCACCTCAGACAAGGGGACCTTACTATGTGTCCTTGGCTCACGTAGGCTTTCACTATTGCAGACGTTTTCCTCTTCCCTTCTGGTGCCACATCTTATGCCACAGTCAGAGGTAGCTGGGTGGCACAGTGAGAAGAGCACTAGACTGGAGTTTGGAAGACCTGAATTCAAATTTGACCTCAGCCACTAGCTGTGAGACAAATTACTTAACTTCTGTCTGCCTCAGTTTCCTCAACTATCTCTCAAGGTTGTTGTGAGGATCAAATGAGATAATTATAAAGTTCTTATTGCATAGTAGGTTATATAGGAAAGCTTTTTTACTTCCTGCTTCTCACTGTCTTCATTTCCAGGTTGGTCAACCACCAGGAAACATACCTGGCTTGACAGTTGAGAAATATCAAGTCTAGAAAAGAGTGGGGATAGTCCCTCTGACTACTTTCCTAGTTAGAGCATCTAGCATTTGTGAACAGTTCTGGCTATCACATTATTAGAAAGAATGTTAATAAGTTGGAGAGAGAGTACAGAGAAAGGCAACCAGTATGGTGAAAGCTCTCCAGTTTGCAATATGTGAGAATGGAAAGAATTGGGAATGTTCAGTCTGGAGAAGAGAAGACTTGGGAAGAGACACAATTAGTGATGTCTGATAGGTGGTGCAGTAGATAGAGCACTGGGTTTGGAATCAGGAAGCCTTAACTTCATGAGTTCAAATCTGATCTCAGACATTTGCTAACTATATATTCATGACCAAGTCACTTCATCCTGTTTGTCTTAATTTCCTCAACTGTAAAATGAGCTAGAGAAGGAAATGGTAAGCCATTCCAGTACCTTTGCCAAGAGAACCCCAAATGGAGTCAGTGACTGGATGACTGAAGATGACTCGCCAACAAGGATTACTATATGGAATGAGTGGCCCCCATAGGGACAGAGTCTCTGAGAGTGTAGATATTCCCTCCAGTGATGAAGATTTTGATTCATACACACCCGTCTTTTCTGTGCGCCTCTGATACTTTTCCTCCCATGAATTCTTTGAGTTCTCTTGATGTTATTAGGTTTACAATGGAGCAAACTAGGCTGCCCTTTGGTTATCCCTTGTTTTCTCAATGTGATCATATCTTTGTTGATTTTACATCTGTTTGATGACATCTTTTGTGTCTTTTCTTTGTAATTCTTCATTTGTAATGCTCACTCCCTCACATGTGACGGTGGTCTTTTGTATAATTTTGAACTTCAAAGCTCTGGAGACTATTGTAATATTTCACAGTTTGCATATATACTACAAGAATATTATTATTTTTAAATGAACATTGATTTCAACAAATTATTGAGATCACTAAGAGAATTTTCAAACAATCTAGCCCACTTTCCTCCTGCTGTTTAATTCTGAGTTCAATTCGTTATTATTCACTTTCAATGTCTATCCATATGATGGATTAGTTTCTCTCTCTCTCTCTCTCTCTCTCTCTCTCTCTCTCTCTCTCTCTCTCTCTTACTGTGTCTCTGTCTAAGTCAGGAGGGCCTTAGTTCAAATTTGATTTAAGATACTCGACACTTAACTAGCTGGGCAAGTCATTAAATCCTAATTGCCTCACATCCAGGACCATTTCTAGTCATCCTAATTCATATCCAGCTACTAGACCCAGACTCTCTGGAGGAGAAAGTGAGTTTGGTGAATTTGTACAGCCTCCCCTCACCCAAATCTGATTCATGTGCATGTCATGACCTCACTTCCTTGATGTCATGGTCTTCTTTAAGAACAAAGGACAGGGGCAGCTAGGTGGCATAGTGGCTAAAGCACTGGCCTTGGAGTCTGGAGTACCTGGGTTCAAATCTGGTCTCAGACACTTAATAATTACCTAGCTGTGTGGCCTTGGGCAAGCCACTTAACCCCATTTGCCTTGCAAAAACCTAAAAAACAAAACAAAACAAAAAAAAACAAAGAACAAAGGACAAACAAATAACAAGAACCACACACACACACACACACACACACACACACACACAATGTTTTCCAACTGTATATCTAGTT
Source organism: Macrotis lagotis (assembly GCF_037893015.1). Lineage (NCBI taxonomy): Eukaryota > Metazoa > Chordata > Mammalia > Peramelemorphia > Peramelidae > Macrotis > Macrotis lagotis. The sequence goes on along the minus strand of NC_133660.1, from coordinate 256,649,397 downwards.
TGGACAACAGGTATTCTTCATCCTCACAGTTTCTCCAATGTGGATAGTCAGGCCAAAATCTTTTTATTTTTTATTTTTTGGTTTTACAAGGTGATGAGGTTAAGTGACTTACCCAAGGTCATCTAACTAAGTAATTACTAAGTGTCTGAGGCTGGATTTGAACTCAGATCCCCCTGACTCCAGGATCTCTCCATGTTTTCTCCACTGTACCACTTAGCTGCTCTCAAGCCAGATTCTTTAGCAATTATAAATTTTATTGAGGAGGCTCTGTTTTTGTGCTGAGATTGAGATACTTAGTACAATACCCTCCAAAAGCATGAACCTTCAAAGAACCTCACCATCTAGAACCTCACCATCAACTTGGATCCTGTGTTCAATCTCCTCCCTGACAGTCATGAAGTAGCAAAGGGCTAAACCCATTTGGAGATCAATCAAGTCTTTGTTTTATGCTTCACCTGATATTACTGTTCAAAGGATTATTGATATGATTGATCAAAGGTTATCTCTGGTGTTGTTTTTTAAGGACTCTTGAACATTCAAATGAAAAGTGAAAAGTTTAGGCCATGGTGCCTAGTCTATACAATGCAACATGTTACTTAGACAATTGATAAAATATTTCAATTTACATCTCAATGTTCAGCATGGTGTTGATGCAACATTGGCATTTAAAATAACTATTAAAGGGGGCAGCTAGGTGATGCAGTGGATAGATCACTGGCCTTGAGTCAGGAGTACCTGAGTTCAAATCTGGCCTCAGACACTTAATAATTACCTTGGCAAGCCACTTAACCCCATTGCCTTGAAAAAAAACTAAAAATATATATAAAATAAAATAACTATAAAGGCACAATATAAACTTCTTCTCAAGAAAAAGAAGAAAATTCCCAGGATCCATAAAGGATTGCCTCTATAATAGTAATTTGAATGCCTATGCCACACTCATATGTACTAAACTATTGAAATCTCAAAACAGACATTTGAAGTGGGTAGAAGGAATATTATCTGCAGGATAAGGAAAAATACTCACAGAGAGGTAATATGAGAGCTAAAATAACACAGCAATGTAAAATCCAGATCCCCTGACATGATGTCCTGTGATTGGCCCATCATACTACTATATTCTATTTTGAGATATTTGTTTTCTCATTGTGATCATATCTTTGTTGATCTTACATCTGTTTGATGATATCCTTTGTACCTTTTCTACAACTCTATTTGAGGACATTTTTATTGAACATATCATTCAATGTCTCTTTCTCCTTGGTTCTTCCCACATCAGACTCCTAGGAGAATAACCCATTTTTCTAACCTACAAGAAACAATAAAGGAACTCCACTAATAGCTATTCTAAAAATTTTCTAGATATTTGCATTCTTATCCCCAACTGTTAACAATTTGATTCAACAAACATTTATTATATGACAAATCATCATTTTCTGCCTTAGATGCTAGGGATACAAAGACAAAAATGGAACACCCTTGCCTTTGAGAAGTTTGAGTTCCATTGGTTCCAAAGAAGATGGGATCTGCCAGATAGTGGTGGTGGTTGGACTTTCAGAAAGAGTTCAAAATTCTAGCTGGGAGGAAATATTCTTTTTTCTTCTTCTTCCTTTGGGACTTGAGTTGGTAACTTATTCAAATGGGATTGAGTAGTTGTTTCAAATTATCACCTCATGAAGCTGACTAATAAAATAGCACCCACTCACCTCTCTGAATAACCTTGGTGCTTGGCAAAAGTCAATATTCCTTAATTTCCCAACAATTTGGGTATAATGGGAATTGTCAGAAATTTTAATTTTCTCACAGTTTAGCTCACTCACAATGGCTGTCAAGCAGCTAAGTGATATGACGGAAAGTAACGCTAATCGTCTCTAGAGAAGACAGTCCTTCAAAGGTAAGGGAGAGGATGTGCAGACACTAATGAAATTTTATTATCGGAACATAGAATTAGGATTGTGACAAGAGACAATGGTGGCAGTGACATGCACTTAGGATGTTAAAGCTTGTGAAGTCTCTGAGCCGAAGCTCAGACAAAAATAGCTAGAGCTAAAGACTGGTGAACAATCTGAAGTCTAAATAGATTTGATCACAGTTTATCAGTTGAAGGGAAAAAAGAAAAAACAAAACCTGTAACCATGAGCTAGAAGAGAAAAAAAGACCCTAATTTTTGGTCCATTTTAGCATCCATCATTTCATAGAATCATTATAGCACCTCAGAGTTGGGGAAAGCACAGCGCCATTGATTTAGAGTTGAAAGGATGTCACAGGCCATCTAATCCAACCATTTCATTTTTACAAATAAGGAAATTGAGGTTCAAAGTGACCAAATGACTTGTCCAAAGTCACCCAAGAAGTAAATGACAGGGCTAGGATTGGATTCAGACCTTCTAGCTCCAGAATCAGAATTCTTTCTATTAATTTAAGGACATCTAACTCAGCTCATAGCTGATCAAGATTTCCCTTTGTAACAAATTCAACAAGTGGTCATTCACTCTCTACTTATAGACTTTCCAGTGATGGGGAAATCACTACTTCCCAAGGCATTTTTTAATCTACCTATTGGTCCTAGTTCTACCCATGAGGTAGCCTTTCAAATGAAGGTGCTTATCATGTTCCTTGCTACCAACCTTTTCCAGGATAAACATGCCTATTTTCTGTGGCCAATCCTAATAAGGTATGAATTCCTGCCACATTTCTCAAGACTTAATTTGCCTTGTTATTGTCCTATTTAAAAATGTGGCAGAAGGTAACTAGGTGGCTCAGTGGGTCTGGAATCAGGAAGCTCTGAGTTCAAATCCAGCCTCAGACACTCCCTAGTTGTATGACCCTGGGCAAGTCTCTATTTGCCTTAATCCACTGGAGAAAGAAATGGCAAACCCCTCTAGTATCTCTGCCCAGAAAATCCCATAGACAGTATGGTCCTCAGGTCAAAAGAGCTGGACATGACTGCATGACTAACAAGCAACAATAAAACTAAACATAGTATTCCAGAGATGAATTAGAAAATTTCTAATAAATTGATGTTGGTGGTTCAAGGAGCAAAAGATCACTTAGGCAACTAGATGTAATAATTAGAAAATCTGACTTGTCAAGAAGACTTGAATTTGAATCCTGCCCCAGACACTTATCTGTGTGACTCTGGGCAAATCATTTAACTGTGTTTACTCAGTTTCCTCATCTGTAATCTACTACCTAGGGTAGGTTATTATGGGCATCAAATAACATAATATTTTCTGGAAATATAGTAAATCCTTTATAAATATTGGTGATGATGAATGATGATGATGATGATGATGATTGATGATGATGTCACTTAATCTCACTGTGGGCAGCTAGGTGGTTTGAATCCCCAAGTCTGGAGTCAGAAACTCCTCTTCTTTACTTTTAATGCAACCTCAGACACTTAATACCTATGTGACCCTGGGTAAGTCACTTAACCATATTTACCTCAGTTTCTCCATCTGCAAAATGAGCTGGAGAAGGAAATGACAAATCACTCCAATATCTCTCCAAGAAAACCATAAAAAGGGTCACAAAGAGTCAGATACAACTCAACAACTATTACTCTGTGCTTAATGAGAGAATTAAACTCAATGACATCTATAACCCCTTTCATCTCTAAATCTATGATCCAGAAATTACTTCCAGATGAGGAATATCAGAGAATTATCCCATAGATTTTCTTGGAGTTGAGCTTTGAAGGATAGGTAGTTTTCAATAGGTGCAGATAGGAATAGGCAGGAATGTGTCAAAGAGTAGAGATCTGAAAATCCTTAAAAGTCTATTCTTTAGCACTCTTATCAAGTACAGGATATTACAAAATGTTGTTGCAAAAACTGAGCAACACCATCTCTGAAAGCACTTCACAAAGATGTGTGCATTTCTTTGAAATTTTAAATTACCTGGGCTTATAAGCCATAAATAATAATTTTACAGTCTCTGCCTTCATTTAGCCAGTAGTCTGTTTTGTGAGTTTGTGCATCATTTAAGAAATATAAATATTTAGCAATATCGGGCAGTAAAGCAAGGCACATTTGGCATTTTAAATACCTCAAATGCCTGAATTGGTTTAGTTCCCCTTGTAAATATTAGGGAAAGGTCTTTTATTTTCATCTTGGCTTAGGGGAAAAAAACCCAGCCACATGCATTGACCTTTCTAGGTTTCTGGGGATATATTATGAAAATACTGGGTCAAGTGGGTTTTTTGAACAACATATTCATGAAAAGAACTTTGGATTTGGAATTGGATGACTTGAATTTGATTCCAGCTATGCTAATTATTATCTGTGTGATCTTGGGCACATCCAACCTCTTGGACCTCTAGTTCTTTCTCTGTAAAGATGAGGGGGGGGTGGATTAGGAGACCTTTAAGGTCCTTTCCAGCTCTAAAGCTATGATTAATGATTCTGTCTTAGGATGAAAAGATGAATCCAGTCTTCTGCATGGACAGGTAGGTTAATATGGTGGAATTTGTGTGTAAGCATGCTTACTTCATAGAAAGGGAATTCAAAAGTCCATTCTCAACCTACTTTGCAGATGAGAAAAATTGAAGCCCCTTCAAGGTGAGAAGATTCTTCAGGATTCACTTCATTAAACTGGTACAATTAGCACTCAAACCCAGGTCTGATGACCCCTAGTTTTCTGGGGGAATTCTGACTTCTAGTCCAGTGGTTTTCCAAATAGAATTAAAAGATAAAATTTATGTCCCATGAAAATATTGTTTTAAATGAAATTTAATGTTATCTAAAAATATAAAGATGCTCAGGGTGGGAAGGGACATCAGAAATCATCTAATATAAATAATAAATCAGATATGGAATGAGAGAGGTCATCCATTGGGGAACCCGTACTTTTCAGCAAAACCCATTCCACTTGGGACAACTCTAATTGTTACGAACTATCTCCTTCCATTAAGCACAAACCTATCTTTCTACAACTTCCATTCAGTTCTCCTAGTTCTCTTTGGAATCAGAGACAGAAAATTAAATCCCTCTTCCATATGACAAATACCAAAAGGCAGCAGCCAACTTAAGGTATGTCTTTTCCAGTCTCAACATCCCTCTGTTCCATCAACTGATATTCATAGGGCAGGATCTTACAGTTTCTTCACCATCCTCCTCATCTTCTCCTAAATTCTCTGATTTCTTAATGAATTTCTTTCCTAAACTATTAAGCACAGGACAACATTCTACATGTGGTTGAACCACAACAAAGCCTAGCAGGACTCTGACCTCTCTTGTCCTGTATATTATGCTTCTCTTAATTAACCCAACAACTCATTAACTAGTTCAACATCATTTCACACTGTTTACTCATTGAATTTGTGATTCACTTATATCCTCAAATCTTTTCCAGACAAACTACAATCTAGGCATATATCTATCCTAAGTGTCGTCAAGTTACTTTTTAAGTCTACATTTAAGACTTTATAGCTATTTATTACATTTTGGTTTTTTGGGTAGCCAACATTAGAGTCCATTCAGTTGTTTTTGTAATTCTTACTGTAATGCTGAGCAAGTCGCTTCACTCTCCTGAGTCTCAGTTTCCTGATCTATAAAATAAGCAGATTGGACTACATGGCCTTTCTAGCTCAGGATACTATGACCCTAGTAAACATTTTAGCTGTACTTCCTATAACTAAACTGCTATAAATCTGATACACTTGCCATCTGTAACTTCATCCAAATCACTGATAAAAGTGAAGGGAAAAGTCTAGAGTCAAAGACAAATAACCAGGGCACTCTACGAGAGACTCCCTTTCAAGCTAAAACTGGGCAATTATTGGCTTTTTGGGGGGCCTGGCTATTCAACCAGTTTTTGGATCCTAATCACACTATCATACCAACAGAGACTTTGTCAAATGCTTTGCTAAGCTTTAGGTCAGGTTCAGTAAACATCCAACCCAAGGACCATTTGATCTAGCGCTGCCACAGCAACCACAGGCAGAATTTGAAATTAAATGAATCTAGGAGCTTTTTATGGGGGGGATGAATTAAATGTTTGACCAAATTTAGCAGGCAAATGATGTTATAAATAACCAAGTGGCCCTTGGCAGAAAGAAAAGGTTTCCCACTTCTGGTCTAGGTGAATTATAGCTATTTATTCCTACCCTAAACTAGGAGTTTAGTAACCCTGACAGTGAAGGAAATAAGATTGGTGTGGTATGAACTGTTTTGAATGAAGTTGTTCTGACTCTGTGAGTGCTGTTTCTTTCCTAACTGAGCATCAACCATCCCTTTAGTATGACATTCCAGAAATTTGCCAGGAATCAGTTAAGCTGATTGATCTATCGTTTTTTTGACTCTATTCATTTCCCCTTTATGAAAATTAGGATGTTTCTCTTGTCTTATGGCAGCATTTCTTCCATTCTAGATGAACTTTAAAATGGTATTGTCTGTGACGTGGTTTTTAATTTCTTCAAAGTCCTATCTTACCTGCTCTAGGTGCTCACCAGAGGATCAATCTTTTTCTTAAAATATGGCTAAAAGAATAGGACATAATATTAAAAAATGTAATCTGATTTTGGGGGGAAAGCATTAGCAGCTAAGGGAAGGGGGCATGGATCAAAACAATCCTTATGTAGAAGGTGGCTCTTGAACTTGAGTCTTGAAAAAGACTGTGAATTCTGAGAAACAGAGATAAGGAAAAAAGTGCTTTTAAGTATGAGGAATAGTAGGAAGAAAGAAAAGAAGGGAAAGAAAGAGAAAAGAAAGAAAGAAAGAAAGAAAGAAAGAAAGAAAGAAAGAAAGAAAGAAAGAAAGAAAGAAAGGAAGGAAGGAAAGGAAGGAAGGAAGGAAGGAAGGAAGGAAGGAAGGAAGGAAGGAAGGAAGGAAGGAAGGAAGGAAGGAAGGAAGGAAGGAAGGAAAGGAAGGAAGGAAGGAAGGAAGGAAGGAAGGAAGGAAGGAAGAAAGAAAGAAAGAAAGAAAGAAAGAAAGAAAGAAAGAAAGAAAGAAAGAAAGAAGAGAAGGAAGGAAAGAAGGAAGGAAAGAAGGGGAGAAAGGAAGAAAGGGGAAAAGGGAAAAAGGAAGAAGGGGAGAGAAAGGAAAGAAGGGAGGGAGAAAAGAAGGAACTAAGACAATAGAACAATTGAATTTGGGGCAAGATTGGAAGAGATCACAGAACAAAAGCTTTTCTTTATTCCATCACCCCACTTGTTTACTGACAGAGGTTTTGTAGAAGACTTCTCCCCTCACTTTGACTATGTACTATATGTGTTTTTATAGATAATTATTAAGGAATTTTAAAAACTAGAATGAATAAAAATGGTATGCTGCCAGCTTGAGATATCTTTATAATCAGCATATTCTCCCTCCCACTTCCACCCTCTCAGCAGTTGTTATACATTTCTGATACATTCATTTCTTAGAATTTTTTAAGTCCAAAGCAATCTTTGAGATTATTTCATTCCTTCACCCTTTATTTTTGCAGAGGAAGCAAATTAAGTCCAGAAGAGGGAAGGGATGTGCCCAAGGTCATGCAACTGTCAAAAGTGAACCTAGGACCCAGGTCTTGGGGACACTTCAGTACAGGATTCTTTTCCTTAAACCACATTGACTTCTACAAAGTGGCTTCCTCAATTTGAGAATTTTCTGGGAAGTTGGGATCAGAAATACTCACAAACTTCACTAGCAGGAGGGAGGAAATCAGTTATCCTGTAGCTAGATTTGATGTCTTTCCTCTTTCAGGCTTTAGACTTCCTTCCTCCATGAACCTCCAAATGAGTGATGTTTTTCTGATCTACAAAACTCATGTTCACCTCATAGCCTATGGGACCATTACAAAATATTGCTAATCTGATCAAATGGTCTGTGATTTAGACTCAAGTTTTTTCCTTCCTCCCCCCTTCCTTCTCCTCCTCTTTTTTTAAAAAGACCCTTCTAATGTGATTAAGCAGGGGGAAGTAAAATTCTTGCTGACACCAAGCCTCTATCATGAAAACTCCATCATTTATTTACTGGTCATTACATTAAGATCCAACTCTGCTCTTACTACTTGACTTTTTCTCACCAAGGAGAGAACCCTGGGATTAGAACTAAGTTTTTTCCCTTTTGGAAAATGGCTCTGAAGCACGAGAATAGATTCACTTACATATCCTTGGGTGAGAATCTCAATTTTGGGATTTATACACCTACATGTTCCACATTCTTCAATGCATTGTTCAGTTGTTTATTTCCTTCACTTTTTCTTTTTTGTCTTTAAAAAGCTATGTTTGTTGTATACTATGGGAGGGGTGGTGGGGAGAGATATTGGGGGAAATTATGATGATATTAAAAAAGAAAAGACATCAAAAAAAGGAAATGACTGAAGGAACAAGGAACCAGATAGCTATTAGAAAAATTTTTGTTTAAGAGAATTTTTCATCCTGATACTTTTCTAATTGGAATCTAACAATAGGAAAACCTATAGTTGTATTAAAGTATGTTTACTGCCTTCCCTCTCTGTAGCCTAACTCCAGCAGTGTGCTAGTAAATGTTTAACAACCAGTTCTCAAAAAATATATTTCTGACACTTTAAAATTTAATCCCTATTAACATTTCTCCAACATTTTCTTAAATCTGATTATGTAGTGAATTGAGCTCTGGTTTATAGCATTTCTGATTCCCAAAATATAAATGCTTAAACTTATCATTTAACAATTGACTCTAGCTAGTAGGAGCTTAATTGCAACACCCCCCTCCCAACTCCTATAAATTGGAAAAGGGGGAAAACAGAAGAGAGAAGGGGGAAGGGAACAAGCAATTATTAAGTTCCTAGAATAATTACTTTGGATCTTTCCTTTGACTCCATGGTACCCAAATAGCAAGAAGAAGTTGGAGTCAGGACGGCATGAGTTCAGATCTAATCTCAGACATTTGCTAACTGTGTGACTTTGGGCAAGTTACTTAACTCCTGATTGAATCTATTTCTTTAACTACTAAAACCCTAATCATAGGGTTGATGTGAGATCAAATGTTAACAAATATAAAATCCTTGTAAACCTTAAAATACTATACTGATGATGGTGATGATGGTAGTGATGCTGATGCTGATGATAACCTTACCTAACCATTAAATTATAATCTTCCTCTGATGTCTCATTGTTTCTTGGAGGTGACCCTGAGTTCTCAAATCACCTCCATGGTACAGTGAGTCACTGGATGGTGAATTCTGAAAATACCTTAACTGAAAGGTGTATAAACTTGAACTAGTAACAAAGACACTTCTTGTCTGAGATTGACATTTGGACTGTTGTCATTCCAGGAAACAAATCTTTTCCCTCCTGTAAATTTCTCATATGGGAAAAAGGTCTGGCTGTGCATTCCAAAGCCTGGATACTCTAACCAGTTTTGGAACAATCATGGCAAATAGAATGGAAGAGACTTAAGGGGATTCTTTTAGCTGATCTCCAGACTTACTTATGCTAGTATGGTAAAGAAGTCATGTCATATGAGAATTATTTAAAGGGACTGGGACAAGAGAAGACTGAAGGGAGATGTAGTAGCTTCCATCTTGTGGAAGAGGAATGAGATTTGTTCTATTTGTCCCCAGAATTCAGAATGGGAATAACTGAGTAATTGGGTAGTAGCAAAATGAAACAAAAAAGCAGTTTGGTCTCAATATAAGAGAAAATTCCCAATTAATTAAAACTCTCCAAACAAAACATGTACCTTCAAAAGCATTGCAGTCTCTCTTACGAGAGATTCTGTTCAACTCAACAAACATTTATTAACCTCAAAGTTGTCTGACCTCAATGAACTTATTTTCACCCATTTGGACTAGGCAGTGGTCTAGGCAAGTAAATGCTGAATATCTACTCATCAGTAGGTCCTAATATCCCATATCTAAATGTATATCCTGATGACCTTTTCTAGCTTCATCTATATAACAAAACGCAAATTTGAATAAGATCATGTCAAAATGTCTAGTGTTCAATTGGTTTATCACTATATGTCATTCCTTTATAGGGTAAAGATTAGAACTGTGATTTCATTGTTAATATGGAGCTCCCAGGAGAGAAAAGTCTTTCCATCAATACAGATTGGCATCTTCTTGGAAACTTAGTCTTAGAGAGCTGCCCTAGAAACTGAGTCAAGTGACTTGCTGAAGGCATAGCCAAAATATATCAAAGACAGGATTTGAACTCAGGTCATTTTTGGCTTCATGGCTGGCTCTATATTTGTTATGCTTCATTGGTTCGCATTCATTTATACATTCACCATAAATTGATGAAGCATATACCACATGTGGAGCATTGTGCTTATTGTTAAAATGAATATAAAACTTGAGGCATTTCACCTTGACCCAGTGAACATAAACAAAATACAAACAAACAAAACAAGATATAAAACCAGAATATTATAAAAATATTGCGATAAACTCTTTGTGATTAGAAATTATTTCATTTTTTTCTTTGTAACCTAATACAGTTCCCAGTATATAGGAGGCTCTTTAAAATGGTTGTGTTTGGGGGATAGCTAGGTAGCACAGTGGATAGAGCACCAGACCTGGAGTCAGGAGGATCCAAGTTCAAATCTGATCTCAGACACTTAATAATTGTATAGCCATGTGATCCTGGGCAAGTCATTTAACCTTATTGCTTTAAATAAATAAAATTTTTTAAAAATGTTTGTGGTTGGCAGTTTTCAGATGAAGAAATCAAAGCTATCTATAATCATGTGAAGAAGTACTCTAAATCACTATTTATTAGGAAAATGCAATTTAAAACAACTCTGAGGTATCAGATAACATCTATCGGATTGACTAATATGACAAAAAAAAGGACGATAAATTTTGTAGAGGATGCAGGAAAATTGGGACACTAATGCATTGTTGGAGTTGTGAACAAATTCAACCATTCTGGACAGCAATTTGAAACTATGTCAAAGGGCACTAAAATTGTTCATACTCTTTGATCCAACAAACTACTACGAGGTCTATGTCCTAAAGAGATCACTGATCACAAGTACAAAAATATTCATAACAACTCTCTTTGTGATAGCAAAGAATTGGATATTGAGAAGAAAATATATGGTATATGAATGTGACATAATACTATTGTGCAATAAAAAAAGATGAGCAGGAAGATTTAAAAAAAGCTAGAAAGTCTCATGTGAACCGATGCAAAATGAGCAAAACATTGTATACAGTAACAGCAACCTTGTGTGATGATCAACTATGAATGACTTAGCTCTTCTCAACAATATAACAATCCAAGATAATTACAAAGAACTCATGATGAAAAATGCTTCCTATATCCAGAGGAAAAAAAAATGGATGCATTCTGAATGAAGGTTAAAGCTCACTATTTTAATGTTTATTTTTTCCTGTTTGGTCTGTTTCTTCTTTTATGATTATGACTAATACGGAAATCTTTTAGATGATTGTACCTATATAACCAATATCAACTGCTAACTCTTTTAGGAATGGGAGAGAGAAAGGGGGAGCAGAAAATTTGGAACTCAAAACTTTATAAAAATGAATGCCAAAATAATTGTCTTTACATGTAATTGGAAAAATATTGCTATTTAAAAAATAAAAACTTCCCAAGTCCTCCCTATCTCTTTTGAGGATAGAAAAATGCTTGTGGTCTGATTGATGTTAAGTACTTTGGAGAGGCAAGGAACAAAGTATAATGTGAGATCTGAAAAGAAAGATTTCTAGGTATTAGATAACACAGTAGACAGAACATTGGGTCTGAATTCAAAGGTGACCTCAGACACTTACTAGTTGTGTAACCTTGGACAAGTCGCTGTATCTCAATTTCATCTGTAAAATGGGGTGATAATAATAGCACTTACTTCCAGTATAGTTATGAAGTTCAAATGAGATCCTGTTTGTAAAGTGCTTCTACCAAAACCAGTTTCTTTAATACCAATATTCTGCTGATTTGATATGGTTGTTCATCTTGGAGTACAATGATCTCAGAATGAAAATGGAGAGGAATTTCCCAACAATTCATGTGAAAATGAATGATTGTAGGCAAATGAAAATGTTGGGATACTACATTATCTAGATTGTGCCCATCATCAACTTCCACACTTTTATACATCTGCAGACTCACTCATGAAGCTATTCGTTCTATTGAGGAAGACTGAATTCCATCCATGTATTACTTATCATGCTGGACCTAGAGTTGGGAAGGTCTGCGTTGGAATCTGGTTCAAACCAAACATTTACTAGGTGTGTGATTCAGTCACTTAGACTCTGCCTGAATTTCCTTATCTGTAAAATGGAGACAAAAGACCCTACCTGCTAAGGTTGTTAAGAGGATCAAATGAGAAAATCTGTTTTTGTAAAGGACTCTGTAACCCTACTAAATAAATGCTAGCTACTATATGCATATTTATGGCCATGATCAATATAGATATTTGTTTCGCTGGACTGTGAATGCTTATAATGGGGATTTGCTTTTCTATTTTGTTTTCAACAGGGATAAAGAGAGCAAGTAAATGTTTGTTAACTGAAAAAAATTAATTTAAAAAAAGAAATAAAACTGTTTCAATATCAATGGAGCCAAATGACTGTCTATACAGTGTAGCTCTCTTATTCTCATGTGGCTAGCCAGATATGTATTTCTTTCTATTGTTGTTGTCATTTTCAGTCAGGTCTGACTCTTTTTGTCCCTACTTGGGCCCCTGGAATGGTTTGTCATTTTCTTCTCCAGCTCATTCTATAGCTGAAGAACTGAGGTAAAGTGGGGTTAAGTGACTTGCCATGGTCACACAATAAGAGTCTGAAACTACATCTGAATTCAGGAGGATGAGTCTTCCTGTCGTCTCTATGGCTGGCTCTCTATCCATTGTCCCACTTATACATATTAACATATAAATTTGTAATTTATACACTAATATATAACCAAGTTGATAAAATAATAAACATTTTGTTATCTAAAATTATATATAATATACAAATAATGTGTATAATAGAAAAAATAGAAAAACAAACTTTTAAAAATGCATTTCAGTTCACAGTGTGATAGAGTGGTCCTATACTGGACTTGAGTCAGAAGTCTATATTGGACTTGCTTCAGAGCCATAATAGTTTTGCTTTTCTAGAGCTTTGTATAATGAGTTTGAACTTGACAAAATAAACAAACATGAACATTTCCCTGTACAAAGATATGTAGAAATGGTGATCTAGCTCTACATTTCTCTGATGACATCTTCTCTTCCCCTTTGCTTGCCCAATTCTTGTTTAGTAATGTCTACACCCTGCTCATGCCTACCATGCTTCTCTACATTTTCCTTTGGGTAGCTCAAACTTGGATTCTGGGTTATTCATTACTGTTGCCATATAGTAGCATTGCCATGGGATAATGGCTCATCTCTTTCCTTGACCCATTTGGAGGGAGGCTGAAAGCTAGAGATTAAAAAAAAAAAGGAGCAGCAATTGAGCTTCAAAAATCTAATGTATGATGGGGCAGCTAGGTGGCGTAGTGGATAACACACAGACCTTGGAGTCAGGAGTACCTGGGTTCAAATCCAATCTCAGACACTTAATAATTACCTAGCTGTGTGGCCTTGGTCAAGCCACTTAACCCCATTTGCCTTGAAAAAAAAATCTATTATATGGTATCAGTAGAAATGTCAATTAATTCTTTCTCAGGAGACAGCCACCTATTCTGCCTAGCTTCTTTGGGGTTCAATAGCCTATAGAAGAAGGCATTTCAGAGTTAGAGAAATCATAGTTTAAAAAGCACTTAGATATTTCCCAAATATCTAATTTAAAAACTAGCATACTAAAGGTCTACAGATACTAATAATGATTCACATGCTCAGAGCATCTTATGTTGCAAAGTTCTATCCATACACAGTTTCATGATATATATAGTCCAAATACCATTATCTTCTCTCCTCTCTCTGTCTCTGTCTCTTTCTCTCTCCGTCTCTTTCTCTTTTTCTCTCCCCTCTCTCCTCTATTTGTCTCTGTCTCTCTGTGTGTGTACATTTCTATTTCTGTCTTTCCATCTCTGTGACTCTAACTTAGCCTCTCTATCCCCCTGGTCTTTGTTTCTCTGTCTCTGTCTCTCTGACTTTTTTTGTCTGTCTTTTTCTCTTCTCTGTCTCTCTGTCTCTTTCTCTGACTCTGTCTCTCTCTCTGTCTCTGTCTCTGTCTTCTCCTCTTTCTATGTCTATCTATTTTTCTGTCTTTTTCTCTTCTCTGTCTCTCTGTCTCTTTCTCTGACTCTGTCTCTCTCTCTGTCTCTGTCTCTCTCTTCTCCTCTTTCTATGTCTATCTATTTGTCTGTCTTTTTCTCTTCTCTGTCTCTCTGTCTCTTTCTCTGACTCTGTCTCTCTCTCTGTCTCTGTCTCTCTCTTCTCCTCTTTCTATGTCTATCTATTTGTCTGTCTTTCTCTCTGTCTCTGAGATCTAAGGCACAAAGATGTTAATTGACTTACCTTCAATCAAATAATGACAGAAAAAAACAGTCATTTACATAAAGAGATAGCCATTGGTGCTTTGCTCCCAAATAGAAAATTTAGTTTCAAGGTGCACTAGCCACCCCTATCTGATTTTCTCCTCTGTCAATGGCAGAAGTCTTGTCCCAGCAGTTTTTCCTTGCCCTTGAGAAGCCTAGAAATCTCCTGGTGTCCTTCATCATTTTCTTATGGATATTTTCTACAGTCTCTTGACTCCCCTTCCTTATATCAGAAGTGGCTCAGTCTTTATCCACAAAGAAGCCTTGTGGGTTTCCTCTCCTCCAAGTTACACCTTAGGATAGGCACAACCTTTCCCCACCAGCTCTCCTCAAAGGTAAAAATGTTATGACTCTGAACCAAGTCCAATATAGGCTCTTAACTCAAGTCCACTACAGACCCACTCTATCATACTATGTATTGACATGCATTTTTAAAAGTTTATTTTTTATTTTCATATCATATATATTTTGTATATTATATATTATTTTAGATAATGAAAAGTTTACTATTTTATCAACTTTATCATAGATTAATATATAAATTATATTTTACATATTAATATATAAAAATTGATTCTTCCTAGTTTGCATTTTTTCCATCAATTAATTTCATGTCAGTCAGCTGAGCACCCACAGATACAGTCCTAAGCTTTGGCCTAAGCTAGTGTAATAATGATCAATGCTATATCCTTGTATGGAGGTGAACCCTAGATTTTTGAAGGTGTGTCAGATCCTAACCATTCACTTCAATTCAAGAGTCTTTATTAAGTGCCTACTATGTTCCAAGTGATTAGAAGTCAAAGAGAAAAAGGGTCAGCTTTGGAATCAAGAAGACCTGTGTTCAAGTCTGGACTCAGACATATGCTGGCCATATGACCCTGGCTAGTCATTAACTTCTCAGGACTCCAGACAAATTTCTGAGATTCTTAAGTTACAGAGGTGCTGATCACTATTGGAAGAAGGTATTTTTTAAGCAAAAATGTCTGCAATGAAATCACAGATTCAGTAAGACAAAAAGACCTTGTTCTAGGAATTGTGCTGTGTTGAGTTCCTTAACCTGGGATCCATAGGATGGTGGAAGGCTGTGGGTGGGAAGGTGGGCAGGGGAGGGTTAGGGATCAACTGGACACTTGATTGGGGGAAAATATGTTTTTATTTTCACTAACTTTTCTCTGAAATTTTTGCATTTTTTCCCATTAGGAATGTAGACCACAAACCACCATAGCAGCATCAGAACCTGTGATTGTGTCATCAATATAAATGTAAATATTTTCATTTTACATTGCAGTTGCTGCAGATAACTCTAAATGTCATTTAAGTTTATCACCATTTTACAATTGATGAAAATAGTAGATCTCTTCCTAGATCACACGAATGGTAGTTTTCCTGTCTTCAGACTCTATTTCACTATCTATTTCACTATTTCACTATCCGTTGCTTTCCTATATATTTTAATTTATACATTTTAAAATGTTATTCTGAGAATGGAGTCATGGATTTCCCAAGACTACTCTAAGGATCCAAGAAACAGAAAAGTTAACTGCTTTAGAAACAAAGACCAAAAAATTGAAATGTTTTATTGGGGGGGTGGGAAGAACCAAATTAGACACAGATATGGAAGCTAGGTGGCATATTGAACCGAGTGCCATTCCTGGATTCAAATCTAACCTCAGAGGTTTACTAGCTTTGTGATCCTGAGCAAGTCACTTAACCCTGTTTGACTCATTTTCTTCATCTGCAAAATGAACTGAAGGAGAAAATGGCAAACTTTCAGTATCTTTGCCCAAAAAACTCCAAATGGGCTCATGAAGAGTCAAACACAACTGAAAAATGATCAAACAACAAAAATAAAAAGGAAATTTAGAAAATGTACAAAATTAATTCAAAGTAGTTTCAGGATGGGGAGGACACTAACAAGGTGGGTGGGATAAACAGGAAAGACCCTTGTGGGGGCCTATAATTGAATTGAAAGGATTTAAAATATAGGTCTGTGTGTCTGTCTCATACTAAGTTCATCATCAAAGTTTGACTATGAGATCTTTTTTGTTTATTTGTTTGTTTCCAGCCCAGTATCTCATGGAGATGGTCTACTGAGTTCTGAAAGGGTCGAGATCTGCCTTAGAGGATGGAATACTCCTCTGGGGGATACCATAGTATCATCAAAATATTTAGGTCTTTAAAAAGAGCTTTCTATGTAAACCCAATATGTCAGCAAGAAAGGATGGGGGGAGGACCCTTTGGAATGGTCATAAACCCCATCTCTTCACCTTTCATCCAACCTCGTCATTTTTAATTACTCCTCTGAAGTGAGAGCAATCGTAGGATCCTTCCGTGACATTTTCAAGTTTCCTGTCTGCTCCACTTAGGAGAAACAAATGGTCTCGCTTGCCTCCCCCTAGATTGAGTTTTTCATGAAGTCATTACTTCTGTCACGGGGACTATTTTCAAATTGAAAAATCTGAAACAATAAATGATGGTGAAGCCGTTAATAACTGTTAAGAAATCACATTTGGAAAATTGCATTTAAGCAATAACCTTTCTCCCTGTAATTAAATGACAGAAAGGTCCTGGTTTTAATTAAGTCAGCAATTTATAGTTATGAAGCTATACTTCACCATGCAGATTAGCACATGATAGGTCACAGAACACCCTGAGTGCATTTTTAGCGGGACTGATATGGTAATTACTCCACTGTTCAGTGGTGACCACATTGAACCGTATCTCTAGATTAAACAATTTTCTTTTCCTTGCTCCATGATATATAACTAGGATGAGTAAATGTACCACTAGAACTGCCTCGCGCATCTTTAAATTAAAATGGATTTTAAATGAGGGGGCATGAGCGAGAGGGAGCGATGTTTGAAGAACAGCCGTCAGAATGAATGGACTGCTAGTCAAGACTGGCGAGCTGAGGATATATCATTGTTTTACAGGGCTCTCTATCTTTCACTTGACTCTTTGGAACAGATTTATGAGGAAGTAAAATGCTAATGTTAGTGTATTTATAAACATATGATGGAGGTTTCATCGAGAATTTATTCTTGGGCCCCACCAACATGAGGTCTTGGAAAAGAAAATGAAATGTGATGTCGGACAGCAAACGGGATCATTAATAAAGTCTTCACATTTTATTGAACTAACCCCTAGCTCATATTACCCGTTGATTATTACATTGGGAGATGGTTTTCAACACTCATTGTGTCTCCTACACCAGCCCATAACAAGCTACTCCTATAGAACTCCAACACTGTCCCTCTAGCCTGCATCCACCAACAAGGATTCTATGGGGGGGTGGGGGGGTGGGATGGAATTTCCTAAAAAAAATTAAGATTTGGAAGTAGATAAGAGAATTAACTATAGAACAGAAATTCTTAACCTGGAGTCCCCCAAGGGTGTATCTGTATAGATTTCAGAGACTCTGTGACTATGGATGGGGGGAAATGACATCTTTATTTTCACTAATTTTAAGTGAAAATTAGTATTTCCTTTACTTATGAATGTAGACAACAACATAGTCTGAGAAGGGATCTTAGATTTCATTAGACTGGAAAAGGAATTCATGATGCTAAAAAAGTAAAGAATCTATGCACTAGAGATTCTTTTCTCTTATTGGTGGGGTGTCATCAAATGCTTTGTGAACATCTTAGTGCCAAAGAAAAGTTTCTACTAATACAAATGATTTGTTTGTAAAAATAGACTTCCTTCCCTCTTCTAATGAAAACCAAAACTATCCTCGAGTCACTTAAGAAAATAATAATAATTGATACTTCTATAGTTCTTGCAGATTTGTAGAGTGTTTTACATAAATCATCTCATTTGAGTTTCACAACAATAGTGAAGCAGGTACTATGGGTATTATGATCTTCATTTTACATAAAAGGAAAATGAGGCTCAGGGAGTATAAGTGATTTGCCCAAGGTCCTATATATGGAAAATCAACAAGAGTAACTACTAACCTGATATTGTTCAGTAAAGAGGATCTGATTCTGAGCCCATGCCATACTAATCCTAGGGATTAATTATATGTTTGCTACTGGGTGGACATGCCCATGATTCTAGGAGAATTAATCTTTTCTGAGATCCCACTGGAGTGGCACTGACATCATCTATGGGTGGATTTGAGCATGTCATCATGAATAGAGACTGGTCTTCTGTAAAGGACTGTTGTTTGTGAGAGTAATGTAAATCTTTATCACCTGGTGTCCTCTAGCACTTGAGAGTTGTTTTACTAAGTGCCACAGAAGTGGGAGTGGACCGGGGACTGGGGAGGATATTTAAGCACTTGTATTTGGTTTAATAAATGGAGTTCTTGATGGAGATCTTGGAGATCTTGGAGAACTTGTCCTCCTTGTCTCCCACTCCTCCAACGTTCACCTGGGTAAGGGTAGGCTAGCCGGCAGGAATCTAACACATCCTGAGCAACTAGTCTAACAGAAACTTAGCAGTCTTCCATTTGGGAATGCCACTTCTATGTGGCCCCAAGTATCTCTTAACCTCTTATTAATCAAGGCAATTCTCATAAAATAAAGGATAGGGTCAACCTATATTGGTAGAGTGACTTTCCTCTACCATTCTCTTTATTAATTAAATCAAGGTCTGATCCCTATCCAATAAGAACTCTTGTAAGTTTTCAGGTACTGGCAAACCTCACCTCTTCCTAAAAATGAACATATTTCAGTGATCCTAAGATATATGACTATGGCATTAGAGAGTCAGCTTTCCACAGAAGTAAACAAACCTCAGTGAAAGCATACAGTGCTTTCATTATTAACCTAGAATCAATAAACAAATAAGTAGCATATAATAAAAAGGAAACTGTAATACGATTACTATCAAATACCTACTCTTCCACTGCCCTCCTACCTCCAGAAATTCTCAGTCAACACAGAAGTTACTTTAAACTCTTGAATACTAGGAAATGCACAGTCAGTGCTCCTTTGAGAGGCTAAAGTAGTATAGACAAAACAATATCACACTCTTCAGGATTCAGGGTTCCAATGCATCCAGGCTTCTAACGGTGACAGGGAGTAAATAAACCCTAGTGGGCAGTGGCTCTAACGACAAGAGAGAAGCTTGATCTTTTCCTCAGTCTTGTCTGTCTTATTGCTAATAGGGACCTACAAGCATGTTTGGACTTCCTAATCCCTTCATGAAGAGAGTGAGTGGACTCTATGGCTGACCCTGGCAAGGAATAGAACCATAATTCCACCTTGGGGTGCCTCTCCTGAATCTGTCTCTTATTCCTTTTCTTGCTCTAGTTGAGAGATTTAAACTTCCTCCACTTTATGAAGAAGGAGAGGGGACTCATAGTATGAGAAAGTGGCTATCTGAAAGTTCCATGAGGGCAGGTACCTTTGTTTACTCATTTATATTTCTGACAATCAGTCAAGAAACATTAATTAAGTCCCTATTACATATCAGACACTGTGTTAAAATTGGGACTAAAATGAAAAGCCAAAAGATAGTCTCTGTTCTTGAAGAGCTCCCAGTCTAACTGGGGAAACAACATAGAATCATCTATGAACAAGTAAGATATAGGCAGGAAAAATTGGGGAGAGTTTCAGAAGGAAGACACTATGATTAAGGGGGGATATGAAAAGACTTTTTATGGAAGGTAGAACTTTATTTGAGACCCAAAGGAAGCCAGGAGGCAGAGATCAAAAGGGAAAGAATTCCAGCTATGAGAATTATGAGGATTCAGGAGATGGAGCATTTTAAGTTAGGAACAGCATAGAGTTCAGTGTCACTGCATTGAAGAATATGTTGTATATGAATATTGGAAAAGTAGAAAGACGATTCATTTTGATGGACTGTAAAAGCCAAACAGAAGGTTTTATATTTGATTGGAAGTAATGCGGAGTCACTGAAATCGACTGAATGGGGGGGGGGGAAGGTTACATGGTCAGATCTGAGCATTAAGTCTCAAATGAATGAATGATGGACAAGAGTAGGAAGAAAACTGAGTCAGAGAGAAGAACCAAAAGGCTATTGCAATAATCTAGGTGTGAGGTGATAGAGACTTATACCTAGAGTAGCGATTACAGAGAAGAGAGGAGTACTAGGAAATGTACAATCAGTCCTCCTTTGAGAGGGTAAAGGAGTATAGACAAAACATTATCACACTCTTCAGGATTCAGATTCTAATGGTTCCAGGCTTCAAATGGTTTCAATGGTTCCAGGCCTACAACTGTCAGGGAGTGAATAATCCAGAGTGGGGAGTGGATCTAATGACTTAGAAAGAAGCTTTATCTTTTCCTCAATCTTGTCTGTCTTATTGACAAAGATCAAATAAATAGAACTTGACAAATGATTGGATATGGAAGGTTGAGAGAGAATGAGGAGTCTAGGATGACATGGTTGTGAAACCAGGTATCTGGGAGGATGATGTTATCCTCAATAGTAATAGAAAAATAGAAAGACAGAAAGGTTTACTGAAAAGATAATTAATTCCATTTTGGTCATGTTGAATTTAAGATATCCAGTTGGTAGCTGAAGATGCCAATTGAAGAAACCAGAAGAGAAGTTAGGAATGGGCAAATAGATCATGGAATCATCTACATAGAGATAATAGTTGAATCCATGAGAACTGGAGAGATCACCAAATGAAACAGTATAGAGAGAGAAGAGAAGAGGTCCCTGAACAGAACCTTGGGGGATAAAGATATAGCAAAGGAAATTAAGAAACAGTCAGACAAGTAGGAAGAGAACAGTGTCATAAAGACTTAGAGAGAAGAGGGCATCAAGAAGAATAGGGTGATCAATAATGTCAAAGGTTACAGAGAAGTCAAGAAAGATGAAGACTGAGAAAAAGTCATTAGATTTGGTGATAAAGAGATCATTGATAACTTTGGTGGAAGCATTGTCATTTGAATGATGAAATTGGAACCTTGTCTATAAAGTTAAGAAGAAAGCGCTAGGGAGAGAAGTTGAGGCTCCAGTTATAAATGGACTTCTCAAGGCTATTAATGAAAGAGGGAAAAGTAGAGGACAATAACTACTGGGAGAGGATAGCTCCAATAAGAGTTTTTGAGGATGGGAGAGAAACAGGCCTGTTTGTAAATTGTAAGGAAACTATTGTGTAGATAGGAAGAAATTGAAGTTTGAGATAGTGGGGATCATACGAGGGCAATCTGCTGGAGATGGATGAGAATCACGTATGAATATAGAGGAAAATGCCTTAGTAAGGAGAACATCCATCTTCAAAGAAACCAGGATAAAAGTGACTGATTGGTGGGTTGATTGGTGTCTTTTGTTTTCAAAGAGGGTCAAAATGATATCATGCTGATGGAATCAAGATATGGTATGTCTGACTGTAGTCAATTGGACCAATATGAATTTGGAAGACTCTCCCATAGGTCGGGCACAAATAGTTCATATGAACATTTAGAGAGGAGATGTCTCTACATTCATGCATCTCAAATTTCTCTTGAGCTATTGTAATTTTACTCAGTTCCTAAAGCAAAGTGCCTTCATTAAGTGGGCACTACATGATGGGCACAGTGTCTCCCATGTCACAAATCAATTCCAAAGTTCTTGAGATGTTGAGTATTCTTGGATAACTTTTTCCAACCTCCAAGTGAGGTTGCCCTGTCTGAGTTCTCTATAGTCTTTTACAATGAAGCCAACCCATCAGTTTCACTTTTTTCAGTAGCATTTGTATTCTTATCAGTTCAACCTAAAAAAAGACCTCAGTTGGGGCAGCTGGGTGAAGCACCGGCCTTGGAGTCAGGAGTACCTGGATTCAAATCAGACCTCAGACACTTACTAATTACCTAGCTGTGTGGCCTTGGGCAAGCCACTTAACCCCATTTGCCTTGCCAAAAAAAAAAAAAACCTTAAAAAAAAAGACCTCAGTCCCAGATACCTTATGTTGTCATGTGATCTTCAGAATCTTGCTAAAACAACTGAAATGGAAACAATTCAATTTCCTGGCACGGTATGGATCTATTGTCCAGGTTTCGCACGCATATGACAACAAGGCCAACTCTAGCCCCACAGATTGATAAGCAGTCTAATAATCGTTCTCTCCCACACTTTCCCTCAGAGCCTCTCAAACATTGAACTAACTTCGGCAATGAGTGCATCAGTCTCATCATCTATATAGGCAAACCTGAAAAGTAGTTGCCAAGGTAAATGAGGTTCTTGTCCTCTAAGACATGTGAAATGACGAGGAACTTTCAGCAAATGACCTCAATTTTTTTCCAGTGAAATATGAGGCACAGTTCTCACTGAGAGAGTGGGTAAAAAGGGATAGTTATACAATAAAAGGGTCTGGCAATGAGGCTTTGGGGAACATGATAACGAGTTTATTAGGAAGGGATCTTGAAGATGATTTAATTCATCTCTCTCGTTTTATAGATGAGGAAACTAAGATCTTGGCTCGGAGAGCATCTCTCTCTGGAAGACTTTTTCATGGTTCTTTGCCACCCTCCTTCTACCCTTTTTTCTTCTGAGATATCTTTCTAGCTCTTGTATTTGAATAGTTGTTTGCCTATGGTCTCTTCCATTAGACTGAGAGCTCCTTAAAGTGTTGTATCCCAGGCACTATGTTAAGTGTTAGGTGAGTCTGGTGATACTGAAAGGGCTTCAGAAATTCTAGGTGACTGGTTGACTTATCCAATCCACTTCCATACACTGCCTGTAAGCACATGGTAGTTACCTAATAAATATTTGTCAGATTTAACAACTATAACATTTAATAAGAAATTTTTAAGGTTTACACAGGACTTTACATGAGTTAACTCATTTAATTCTCTCAGACCAACTCTGCAAGATGCTATTACCATCTCCATTTTACAGCGAAGGGAGCTAAGGTTCAGAGAAGTTAAATGAATTGCCCAGGGTCACATAGCTAATAAGTGTATGAGACTTTATTCAAACTCAGGTCTTCTTTTTATTTTATTTCATTTATTTATTTTTCCAATTATATGGAAAGATAATTTTCAACATTCATTTTTGGAAAGTTTTCTCCCTCCCACTCTTCCTTCCCCACACCCTAGGATAGCATGTAATCTGATATAAATTATACATGTAGAATCTTGTTCCATATATTTCTATATGTGTCATGCTGTGAAAGAAGAATCAGAACAAAAGGTAAAAACCTCAAGAAGGAAAAAAAAACAAGAAAAATTTTTAAAAGTTAAAACAGTATGCTCTGATCTGAATTCAGATTCCATAGTTCTTTCTCTGGGTGGGGATGGTCTTTAAGAAGGGCCCCTAAATTAAGGTGAGTCGTACATGTCTTATACATGGGGAAATATGGTAAGTCTATCATACTTGATCATCGCACAGTGTTGCTGTTAAAGCATACAATGTTCTCCTGCTTCTGTTTACTTTACTCATCTGTTAATATGAATCTTTGCAGGTTTTTCTGAAATCTATCTTCTCATCATTTCTTACAGAGCAATACTATTCCATCACATTCATATACCACAACTTGTTCAGCTATTCCCCAGCTGATGGGCTTAACTTTCAATCCCCTCAATCTCCAATTTTTGCCATCACAAAAAGAGCCCTTTTGAATATTCTTGTATATGTGGATTTTTTCCTGTTTTTAATGATCTCTTTGGGACACAGACCCAGTAGTGGTATTGCTGGATCAAAGGGTTCACACAGTTTTATTGCCATTTGGGTATAGTTCCAAAATGTTCTCCAGAAAGGTTGAATCAGTTCGCAACTCCACTAACAATGTATTAGTGTCCCAGTTTTCCCATTTTCCCTCCAACATTTATCAATTCTCTTTTCTGTCATATTATCCAATTGAACTCAGGTCTCTAGTGTCTCCTTCTATTCACTGTAATACTTATAATTGATCTTTGAGGTAGCAAGGGAGGTAAATGGTCATGAAAGGGACTATACAAAAAAATGCCAATATTGGGATTAACAAATGTTTCTATCCAACATATATTAAATCTACTATGAACTATATTCTAGGAATACAAAAACAATAGAATCTGCACTAAAGGTAATTACATTCTACTGAGTAGTAGATGGCTACATAAAATAACAACTAATAGCAAACATTTATGTAGCACGTTAAAATTTGCAAATACCCAACAATATGTTATCTCACTTGATCAAACAAAATATATGTAAGGCAAATGCAAAATAATTTTTTGACAGAGAAGAGAGTCAGAAAATGCTTCATGTTGGAGCTAGTATTGAAATGAAGCCTTTGGGGATTCCCAGAGGCAAAATAGAGGAGAGAGAGAGCATTTCAGCCATGAAAATATATGCAGAGGTATGAATGGAAGGAATGGAATATCAGGTATGAATGACAGTAAATTGGCTGGTTTGGTTGTACCAAAGATTAAATGAGGGGAAGAAATGTGAAATCAGTTTGGAAAAATAGACTGGAACCAGAATGAAAACTATTTTAAATACCAAAATGACAGATATTTGTTCATTTGTAATGTATTGTATTTATCAAAAGGGGTTTGTATTGTGTACATTTATAGCTTGGCTTGAGAAATTTACCCTGTTACTTTAGGAAGCAGGAGGGAAAGGGATTCTGATTGTGTGTGTGTGTGTGTGTGTGTGTGTAGGTTTGTGGGGGTGGTGAACGGATAGAACAGATTTAGAGAATAGAACCTCCCATTTCATTTCTTTCCACAATTGCTTTTCTCAAGAAGAAATCTACCCCTGCACCAATTAGCATATTAAATGAGGATGTTGGAAACTGCATTTCATTGCTGTGTTGACAGACAGGACGGATGTCTTGGCCTGCTCTTACAAATGCAAGCTGTCTCCAGTAGAAATGAAACCACAGATAAAACGGAATTCAGATCGGTACTGGGTGAGAATGACATTACATGTCCTTATTTGAGTGAGATGTTAGAACGAGTGATGCAGACTTTTAGGGAGGCTCTACTGCTTTAGGGAGTTAGGAAATTAATGAGGAAATTGGGCCATATTGGTTCCTAATGATCTGATTCTAGACCACGAATCATTATCAACTGATTAGCTCATTCTGTCAGTGATGATAGGAACCATATTTTGTTTTGAGAAATGAAAAATAAATGGTTCTTAGTGCCAGTTGCTGGCATAATTCCCATTGTCTGTCCATCTGTTTCCCCTTCTCTTCATCATTGCATTACAGATAATCATAGGATTTAGAATTGGAAGGGACTTTAGAAAGAAATCATCTAACCTAACTTCTTTGCTTGAAAGGTATAGAAATGGGCCCAAAGAGAGTGCCCAATGACATAGCTAAAAGTCAGCTCTCAAGGTCATTCCCATCTCTAAAATTCTATGATTCTGCTCTGAGTTTTGTTGCTACAATTGACATGGGGCATTTACCCCCCTATTCTTCTTCTTCCAACTTCTCCCCTCCCAGTTGCATAACTTAAGACCAAATCCTTCTCCTGAGTTCCAGAGTCTGTGATCTACTGCTGACTGACAATGAGTCTGAGACCTTCCTTTCTGTCCCATTTCTGTTATCCTGCCTCCCTGGGCCCCAGTTTCTTCCTCTGTAAAATAAGGACCCGATGATTTGAGAGCCTTTTATACTTTAAAGCTATAATTCTATGATCTTGAGGAATAACAGATGACCAGACAATTTTCTTGATGAGTTTTGAGCTTTCTGGACCACCTACCTTCATTCCCAACCTCATATAACTTTCTGGACCACCTACCTTCATTCCAACCTCATATAACTTACTCTCTCTTCTCACTAAGACTCATAAAAAATGAAAAGCCTGTCTATGTCCTCTCTTACAACAGAGCTCAGTGTGAAGTTGATTACAACCCAGCGGTGTGAAACAGAGAAAGAACTCTGGATCTGTTATCTAAGAACCTGGGATCAAATCCCAGCTGGAGCATCGACTCCTGGAGTGATTTTGGGCAAATTGACTTCTCTTTCCAAGGATCATCGGTAAAAAAGCGGGAGATAACCTGTGAGATCTCAACCTATGATCTTTCCAGATCTTATCCTATGATCCTTTCTCTGTAAACTTCTAACAACTTTATGATCACTCTCCTAAATTTTTCTCTACTCACCCCAAGATCTGCCCAGTTCCTCCCAGGACTTCCTCTGCCTCTACCCCTGTCTCTACAGATATTCCAATAATGTGTGTCTCTGTGGGATTTTCCCCAACAGAACTGTTGGAAGGCAAAGAGAAATTTAACTTCAAGATACTCTTAAGTTCTCCAGTGTATTATTATCAAATAGAAATGCATGTCATTAAGGAGGAAAGGATAAAATTCAAGCCTCCTGATGTGTTTGATGACAGTAGAGAAAATCATAAAGGGCAAAATGATGAATTTTTTTCCTTCTCTGGGAAGAACTGACACAGAATCAATGTAATGAAAAATTGTCAAGTGAAAGTTGAATAGTTGAGGGGAAGGAGACATTTCAGAAGAGAATACATTAGCTTCCACAAATTCATTTCAGTTTTGATCTTTGAAAAGAAAAGCTACAAACCTCTTGGAGAAAAATCCAAGTATTCTCATCCAAGATTAAAATGTCATTGGGTGGGCAGCTAGGTGGCACGGTGGATAGAGCACCGACCCTGGAGTCAGGAGTACCTGGGTTCAAATCCGGCCTCAGACGCTTAATAATTACCTAGCTGTGTGGCCTTGGGCAAGCCACTTAACCCCATTGCCTTGCAAAAACCTAAAAAAAAATGTCATTGGGTGGAAGTCTTTTCTAGTCCAATGGGAAGCACATAACACAATGACTCTATCAAGAGAGAATGGAAGAAGTGGGTAGTGGTTGTTTCTTATTTGATTATATATAACATAATCTCTCCTTTCACTTTGATCCCCAAAGTCTTCCATAGGGGATATCCTGGAGCTAACTCAATATAGCTCAAACCAAATGAAAGTTGATTGTTTAAATTTTCAATGTGGGCATTTATACTTTGAAAAGGACAGATACTACAAATCGGGGCTTAATTTATTGTTCTGTTGATTTATACTCTTAAGTGATGGAGAAAATGTTAATGCAATTTAAACTTAAAAAGCATCAAAAATATATTTTCCCCCTTAGAAAGCAATATGTTAAAACATTTATCATTTACACCATTGACCCCCCACCCATAACACACAATGCACTACCATTTTTTAAAGGCATTAGAGAGGTTGGACAGACCTATGGTTTCTTCAATGTAGAGAATTTCCATCAGGAAACTCCTTCCACTCAATGCAAGTAGTCTATAACTTTTCATCTTAAAGAGATGTCACTGAGAGGTCAAAGACCCTATCCAGGTCATATACCCTATTTGTGTGGATTCAGGTTTACTGGGGACAGCCCTTAGTCCACTTGCCACATTTCCTTTCATATATACACTATTATTTTTCCAAAAGTAGAGATTCTATGTGATTGATAAAATAAAAACTAACTTTTAAAGTTTTGTTAATTCATGGTGGCCTTTAGTCATTTTTTATCAACGACCAGGCATTAATAGTAAAAATACTGAGAGAAAGGGTAGAAAAGTAGATAGAGAACTGGTCTTTAAGTCAGAG
Source organism: Macrotis lagotis (assembly GCF_037893015.1). Taxonomy (NCBI): domain Eukaryota; kingdom Metazoa; phylum Chordata; class Mammalia; order Peramelemorphia; family Peramelidae; genus Macrotis; species Macrotis lagotis. Next base: position 256,621,535 of record NC_133660.1, on the reverse strand, counting down.
AAATCTGGGTTCAATTCCTGCCTAATATGCACTGGCTATGTGACTCTGGGCAAGTAACTTAACCTCTCAGCATCCCCAGCCAACTCTCTGCTAAATATGGCAGAATAGATACTCAGTGCATTGGTACAAGGAGATTACTTACTGGAATTCAAAGACATAGAGTTGGAGGGGACTTCAGAAGTCATGGACCAATCCCTCTCATTTTAGAGAAAAGAAACCGAGGCCCAGGAAGGCAAACATTTCATGATCACTCAGGGCATCGTATCTGATGTGGTATTTGAACCCAGACCTGAGGCATTATGGGAATTCCTTACATTAATAAAAATTATAGGTCTGATCCCACTACTTCTCCACCCTCCACCACTGATTAACCAAATAAGAAAACCTTTCAGTGTGTTAGGTGTTGGATTTACACAGACAAAAATGAAATAGTCTCTGCCCTCAAGGAGCTTCCATTCTTTAGGAGAGACAATTGTGTATATTAATTTAAATAAAATAAAAACAAAGTAATTGGGAAAGGGAGAAAATTTGCAATTGGGAGATTAGGAAAGGTTTGTGTAGAAGATGGGACTTTGAGCTCAGGTTTGTTGGAGTTGAGGAGCCTTCTAAACCCCAAATGGGGTAACAAAGAGTTGGGCACAACTGAAATGACTAGGCAACAATAGACCTCTCCTCCTCTGCAAGAGTTGGGTTTTTTGTTTTATTTTTGTTGATGTTGCTGTTTTTCCACATAATTTCCCTAGACAGTTGACTTCGGAATGGGGGAGATTTATATCATATGAGACTGTTGAAGTCAAGAGATTCTTAGAGGAGGGGGGTGGGAAGCATTACATTATATGGGCAGCCCCAATTTTTTGACCTCAGAAAGGGAGTGATACTCAAAAAGATTGGGAGTTCCTGGTTTGCACCATTTCAACCCAGCTTATCTTCCATCCCATTGTATCCCTGCCAGGGGATATATCATAGCTCAGCTGCCACCCTTCCTAGCAGGATAGCATCATTAGGGATTCCATTTATCTCTCATGTCCATTTACTCAAAATGCATACTATTAATTCACTGTTTTAAATAATCATCCGACTCTCCTCCCCACTGCAGCCCGTAACCACATCCCCCTCTGTAGTCTTGGCTGCCAGATTATTCCCTTTTGCAAGGCCATCTACAGCCACCAGGAAAATGCAAATGACCCCATTCTTCTCCAAGACACACCCTCCACCCAACACACACACACACACACACACACACACACACACACACACAAACACTCAAATTGAAGCAACCCTCTTTCAACCTAGCCAAGATTCCTATGTGAGTATCATATCACCGGAGCAACCTAATCATTGGATAGCTCATTTAGAAGTTTGTTTCTTCATTTAAAGGAGAGACCAGCGAGGCAGGGAAGAGTGATTTTTGTCCATCCCTAACTGAAATACCCCTATTAAAATGCTTCCCTACTCTGGAGAGATGCACCCATTAAATTTAATTAAGCTTTCTTTAGGCTCACGTGTCTGGGGAGATCTATTATACATCAGGGACAAGGAATTTGCTTTGCCAGGCTTTTTTCCTTGCTTCTTGAATCTTTCTTGTGCCTGAAAAAACACTCTTGGCTATACATCTTAAGGAGAGTGCTAACCTTTGATGACCAGTTAAGTAAATCTGAGTTTAAATCCTTCTGGCTTCATCCTCCCCAGGGACCATTCTTAAAGACCTCTCCTTCTCTGGACTTTGGGTGCTTTTTGTTTTATTGTTGTTGTCTTTAAACATAAGAGTGTTGGCCGGAGGGAATGGTTCTACCATTTCTGTGAGGTTCATATTCAGTATTTTGAGATCCCTGAAGCTGTTGGTATAAATACTCTACCTCCTCTAAACATGATCTCTACAGAGATCAAATTCCACTCCCTCCCTCACACACACCTTAGTTCACACTATTTTGCAATAGAACGGACCTTAGAAGTCTAGAAGAGGAAGCTGAGGTATCTAGAGATAAGCATTTAAGATCATGGAACCTTTCATTTGATCAGTCTTTCCTAGGAAATTATCCTTCATAGTGAAATCTCTGAGTCAAGTAGTATGGATATTTAAGTCACTTTGCAAAACGTTTGGATCATTTTACCAATAGGATACTTGCATGCCTGCCTTTCCACAACCTTCTCCAATACTGACTATTACCATCTTTTGTCATCTTTGCCATCTTGATCAGTGAAACCTCAGAGTTGTACTTTTCTTATTCGTAATTTAGATCAATGTCAATAGGTGTTAACCAGGACTCCAGAAGTTGAATGCTCCAAAAAGATATTTTTTTCTGGTGGGACCCAGTGACACTTGGCTGTTATTTGGATAGCAGAGATTAGAGAGATATTTCAGTGTTATTAGTGTTAACCCTTGGAATCTATTCTTCCTCTCTTTTATTCCAGAAAGGAAAAAATCCTCAATCACTAGAACAAGGGCAGGCAACTAGACCTTTGTCCCAGGGTGCTGACATCTGGTGGTGACTCTTAATTGTCTGAAATTAGGCAGCTGAGTTTGTCTGTACAAATCCACGTGTTTATGTCTAGATAGAGATTAACACTCTGTAACAAAATTGGGAGAAGGTCCCTGACATTCCCTGGGCTAGAGATAGATAGAAACAAGAGTCAATGGTCATAATTGCAGATCCCAAGTTAAAACATGACTTATGATTTTGTGATTGGCCTAGAACAAGCCCTCATGTACAGTGAAATACCGAATTTAGTACAATTTTGATTGAATGAAAAATGCTTATTATGTGCAGAACACTGTGCTAAGTGCTGGGAAAGCAATACAAAAGAAAGAACAATACTTGTCTTCTACACTCTTTTTAAAAAATTTAGTAATTAATCAATTGATTTTTTGCAAGAATTTATTATCACTCTCTACCACTGCCCCTCTCATTGAACAACTTTAAAAAGAAAAGGAAAACCCTCATAACAAATGTGTAATGTCAGTAAAACAAATTCTCCTTTTGCTCAAGGTCAAAATTGAATGGCTCATTCTATATTTTCAGTTCAAGGGCATCTACCACGTTTGCTTCTCAGTTCTCTTGACTTGGGGTTTATCATTATACAGATTAGTGTTCGAAAGTTTTTCAAAGTTATTTTTCTTTATTAGAGTCTCACTGTATAAATTGTCCTCTCATTCCTAATCATTTTACTCTGCATTAGCTCAAATAGATCTTCCCTCTTTTGCCTTTCATTTCTTATCATCATATAACTTTCTATTATATTCACATCCTTTAATTTGTTTAATCATTCTCCGGGGGACTTCTGACTACTAATCTAAATAATTTTATACATATGGATCATTTTCCTCTTTCTTTGATCTCTTTGAAATATTGGCCTAATAGTGGATAGCTTGAAGGATAAACACAGTCTGGTGATTTGGGGGACACAATTTCAAATTTCTTTCCAGAATAGCTAAACCAGTTCACAATTCTAATAATATGCATTGTTAGTCCTCTTTTCTCATTATCCTTCCAATGTTTGTCATTTTTTATGTGTATGAGGTAGAATCTCAGAGTTGCTTTAATTGAAATTCTCCCATTTTTAGTGATTGGGAACATTTTCTTATGTAATTATGGATAGATTAAATTTTACCCTTTGAAAACTTCCTGTTCATATCCTTTGATTATTTCTCAATTATTAGTCCTGTAAATTTTGAATCAGTTCCTCATATATTATGAATATGAGACTTTTATCAGACAAAAACTGTCATAACAATCCTCTTTCATCTCCAACATCTGTTTTCCTTCTAACTTTAACTGCAAAAAATTTTAAATTTTATGTGATTAAAATCATCATTTTATCATCTGTAATCTTCTCTATACTTCAGGTTATCAGAAACCCTTCCCCTATCCATAGATCAGAAAGATGATTTCTTCCTTGAGGAGTGAACATTCTAAAAAGAAACAATACCCTTAGGGAAATGGTGGCCAGAGAATGGCAACTGGGTCCAGGAAATTATAGGAAGTGTGAGCAGGTCATATGGAATAATGGCACATTGGTTTGCTCTCTGTGGAAAACTGGAAAACTTAAGTGGAGTGGGGTGGGGGATCAGTAGGGAAGGTTCAGCCAAAGTTGTACATGTGACTTCAAGGCAGCTGGAAAGAAGATGGTGGGGGGAGCAGGGAGGAAAGCAAAGCATGAATGGGGGTTTTCTTGAAGAATCAGGACAACAGGGCTCAGACTCCTGACTCTGGGGCCAGTGCTCTATTCCCCTGTACACCTAGCTGCTGTTTGGACACTGATACAATTCAATTCAATAAGACATTTAGTCAAGTGCCTATTTTGGTCCTTTGCTAGGCATTGAGGATAGAGATAGGGATTCTGGAATGGGATTCTGATAGGGATTCTGGATTTGAAAGGGTTAAACCTTCCAGGGCATGCCTGGTTCTCAGGTCCTCACCTGTACAAAGCACCCAGGGGGGGATGAATTATACAAGAGATCGAGGTTGTAAAGGCTTGGATGAGCTATGGTTAGAATGGAAGAGAGTACCACATTGTGAGATTATATATCCACTCAAAATGTATGGGAAAAAATAATAATATCCAGTGATAACCATAGCGTCTGGTACAGCATTTACCAACTATCGTCATTGGTTGTTAGCATTGGTTTCATAGCTTTGGAAATTACCCAGATAGTTCTGGACAGAATTCTCAAACTCAGTAGTAATATACAGCTTTTCCCAATTCAATTCATCTATTAATTATTTTGTGCTCATTATGTGACAGAAGAGGACTTCACTTGGAATCTAATGAGCTGAGTTTGTTATTAGAATGTAGGGTCGAAAAAGACTTGGAAGGAATTTCAGAGATCATCTAGTCCAAGTCCCTACCTTTTACAGGTAAGGAAACTGAGTCCTGTGAAAATTAAGTAACTTGCTCAAGGTTACATAGATAGTAAGAACAGAGCCAGGATTCATTCAAAACTAGCTCTTCATGCCAAATCCAGGATTCTTCCCCACTGCACTGACTTGCCTCTGAGCATCATCATTTCCTATCTGACTTCAAGTGAGCTTCAGTTTCCTCATATGAAAATTAAGAAGGATAATGTTTACACTACCAACCTTGCAGGTCCTGTTGTGAGGTTTCAATGAGATAATATTTATAAAGCCTTTAGCATAGTCCTGGCCCATAGTAGATGTTATATAAAGGCTAGCTATCATTATTTTTAGGAATAATTGCTAACATTACTATACCATATTAATATGAATTTATGGATCTAATTTATTATTAAATAGTAAATTAAATGTTAAAAGCACTTTTAATATTGCTGAATGCTATAGAAATGTTAAGGATGTGTGAGTAGGAAAGGAGGTAGACTGGTCATATGACTAAAGCAAGGGATGACAGAGAGATATGCTTGTACTTACTTCTTGTCTTCACTGCTTAGAATTCCTAAAATCTTTCAAAGCACAGATAATGTGCCACTGCCTCCAGGAAGTTTTTCTTGATCCAATCTCAATCTCAGTTTTAGTGTTTTCTCCTCCTTGTAATTATTTTGTGAATTCTATATAGACTTTGTATCTATTTACCTGTATATATGATGCATTCCCTTACCCCCAATAGACAAGAAGTTCTGGAAGGAGGGACTGTTTCATTTTTTTATCTCTATCACCAATGCCTAGCAAAGGGCATTATAGGTACTAAGTAAATTATTGAATTGAATTGCAACAGTATCCGAACAGCAGCTAGGTGTAGAGGTGAATAGAGCACCAACCCTGGAGTCAGGGGGACCTGAGTTCAAATCCAGTCTCTAACACTTGACACTTTACCCTGGGCAAGTCATTTAACCATGATCATATCTGGCCACTGGACTCAGATTGCTCCAGAGGAGAAAGTGAGGCTGGTGACTTAGCACAGCCCCCCCCACCCCAGATCCCATTCAGGTGTTTGCCATGGTATCACCTCCCTCTCATGGTCTTCTTTGAGAATGAAGGACAAACAACAACAGCAAAAGAAGCAGAGGGAATATATTGGATTTACAGAAGACCATGGCCAAGGCCTCTAAGTCTGTGGTTTTATGATCCATATGAAGATTAAACAGGATGAGAAGACATCGATTGTCTGTGTTCCGTACTGGTGGAGAGGGGAGCTCCCCAGGACCAAATGCAAATTCCTCTGCTTGACTTTTTTTTCTTATTTAAATGCAATGGAGTTAAGTGACTTGCCTAAGCTCACACAGCTAGGCAATTGTTGAGTGTCTGAGGTCATATTTGAATTTAGGTCCTTCTGATTCCAGGACTGGTGCTCTATCTACTGCATCACCTAGCTGCCCCTCTTCTTGACTTTTAAAGTTCTCCACAACCTGCTCTCAATCTGCCTTTCCAGCCTTATTCTACATTACTCACTTATATACATATTGCAGTGCAGTCAAATTGGTTATATTTCTGTTCTCCACATGTAGCATTTCATTTCCCACCTCCATGACTTTATCTGGACTGTAACTCATGCCTAGAATTCACTCCTGCCCTACCTCCATCTCATTGTTCCTAATTTCAATACAGTCCAAGTTCTGCCTTCTGCACAAAACCTGTCTTGATTTCCCCCGCCATCCAACTTAATGCTTTCCCTCCAAAATCAATTTATCTCTATTTGGAATCTACCTTTGTATGTACATGTGGTATTTCCAGAGTTCAATGAGGAAAGAGACTATTTTTGAATTCCCGGCTCCTAGAACAATGAGTGATCCATAATAGGCTCTTAATAAATACTTGTTACTTCTTTTATCTTTCTTTCTTTCTTTCTTTCTTTCTTTCTTCCTTTCTTTCTTTCTTTCTTTCTTTCTTTCTTTCTCATGGCTCCCCTCCCCAAATTCTAATTCTTCTTTCATAACATGAAGAATATGGAAACATGTTAAAACACAATTATGCATGTACAACCCATATTAAATTGTTTATTGCCATGGGAAGGAAGGAGGGAAGAAAAAAACTTACAAAGACATGAATGTGGAAAACTATCTTCACATGTCATTTGAAAATAAATTGGAGTGGCTAGGTAGCACAGTGATAGAGCACTGGCCCTGGAGTCAGGAGTACTTGAGTTCAAATCTGGCCTCAGACACTTGATAATTGTCTAACTGTGTGACCTTGGGCAAGTCACTTAACCCCATTGCCTAAATTTAAAAAAAAGAAAACAAATTAATAAATTCTTGTTGATTGGCCATCACACATTAATTATATCACAAACCACTGAAATAAGTAAACTTATCACTGAAGTTTTATTGTTAGTTATTATACATAATATCCCCCAAATCTTGCTGTAGTTTTTAAGTTAGTCTGAGACTTTTGGAGACACCCTGTATAAAGTGGTTTGCATCAATTAATGATTGTATAATTCGACAGATGGTAGCACAACGAATAGAGCACTATCCTTGAAATCAGGAAGACCTGCAGTCAAATCCAGTCTCAGTAACTTACCAACTGTATGACCTTGACCAAGTCACTTAGCTTATATTTTCCTCAGTTGCCTCAACTACATAATGAGACTTCTTGTTCTTGTGAGAATCAAATGAAAGGTATTTAGTGCATTGCCTGCACACAGTAGGTGTTATGCAACTGGTAGGTGTTGTTATTATTATTATTATTTTTATTATAAGAATTAACATACCCAAATAAAAAATAAGTTAATAATTTCTTCTCCCAAATAGGATCTTATTTCACATTTAGCTATTATTTCCTATTTAGCCAAATTAAAAATTGCTTTGTTCTTCTCAATTGGGGTTGCCTAGAGAAAACATAAATTTAGCTCAAACCAATTAAAAGAAAAAATAACATTCACTGCTTTCTACAAGTTGTAGTTTATTCCAGACAGATCATTTTTCCCCCCAAGTGAATTCATTTGTGAAAAGGATTTTGCCTGCTCCATTAAAAACTATTCCAGGCTTGTAATAAGTAAATGTCAGAGAACAACAGGCCTCATGGCTTCTGGGCTGCAGTAGTCATCTGAACAAGGTAAAAAATGAATTAAGTCACGGTCCCGATGATATCGATAAATGAGCTAGTCCTGAAGGTAGTCTACTTCTTTTGGGGGCCATAAGAGTCAGACAGCCAAAGTTTATCACTTATCACATGTCAGACGTGGGTTAAGGGCTGAGGATACAGAGAAAGACAAGACATCATCTCTACCCTCAAGAAGTCTATATTTATGGAGACTCCACATGTGAAAAGACTGTGGGAGTAGAGACTTCTTTTCCCTTTCCTTAGATTTCCAACACTTGGCACAGTGCCTAGTCTAGAGCAAGGGTGAATGAATGTTAGTTAATTGACTGAATGACATGCAGTCATGGAGGCCACAGGCCTGGGGAAGAAACTAGGAGAAAGACTTCCTATAGAAGATAGCTATTTTGGCTAAGTCTTGATCAAAGTTAGGAAAATTAAAAGGCAGATGGGTTGAAATAACTTCCATCACAGGACCCTCAGTCACTTACAGATCAATTTGCACCTGAGACAAATTCAATTGAGAAGAAGGAGGGAGATAGGGGTAGGTCAGGAGAGCAAAGGATAGATTGATAGAGAGTGCAGTTATGTCTGAGGGGTTAGGCATGTCTCAGCTAATCTTTCTGATGTGCTGATAATGTCCTATCAAGTAAGACGTCTGTGGATAAAATGTAAAACTGGGAGTCAGGAAGATCTGAATTCAAATCCTGCCCCAGATGGCTATTAGTTGTTTGATCTTGGGAAAGTTACTTAACTTTTTTCAGCCTCACTTTCCTCATTGGAAAAATGAGGTATGTGTATGGGAAAGGGGGAGTTGAAGTCAATGGTCTCTCAAGTCCTTTCTGGTTCTAAAATCTATAGTCTTAAGATCTAATTTAGTCTCTTTATTTTATAGATGTAGACAAGGCCGAGCTCATAATCAGTAATTAATTGCTAAATACCACCTCTCATCTTTGTGCCTCAGTCTACTTATCTGTCAATGAAAACTTGGGTCCTCAGTGGCAAAGAGCCTCTGAGGTCATCTCAGCCTGCTACACCAACCAGTTCATGAGATGCTTTGACATGGTTTGGACTCCATATTCTTCGGTCATCTCAAGACAATAGCAGTCTATGTACCTGAGAAAACATTTTAGATCATTACAGATGCCAATATAAAAGTACAAAGTTCTGTGGTTCATATTTGTTCACAAAAGATTCACACAATATAAAAGTCCCTAGTCTCAGAGCTGGAAAGGACCAGAAAGTCTCCAATGCCCTAATCTGACAGAGAAAGTAACTGAAAGATAGAGATGATTTTCCTAAAATCCCACAGTTAAGTACAAGAATTAGATTTCAAACTCAAAGTCCTCAGATTCCAAATCCAGTGACCCTTCCAACCTACAGAGAAGAGAAAACTCCACCTGCCATATCACGCTATCTATTTTCATTCAACTTGGATCAGGGAGGGAGAAAACAGGGGAGAAGGAGGTTGTTTCAAACCAGGCATTGCCTGCTAGCTCATCCAACATTCCCTTTGTTTTTTTATAGCAGCAGCAACATTTTAGATACACAACACATATCCTTTACATGTCTCAGCTCCTATCTCTTTGGCATGTTGTTGACATGCAACTAAATACTGTGTCAGAAAATACTTGAGTGAGAACCAAAAGACCAGAATGTTTCTGCAGCTTCCCCAGAGTTTTGACAATATTGCTATTCAAAAATCTCTTTCCAGGCAGGGTATTTCACAGTCCCTGCTGCTGTCTACTTTCGATCCAAGGGATACGCCTGCTCATTGGACTGAAATTCCCCTCTGCCTGTAGTCTGTGCAGTCGACTGGGGTATGAAGTCAATGATTCTCTCTTGGTTTGAACCCCAAGACTGTGCCAAAGTATAGGAGAAATATTTCTACCTCCTAAGGGGGTCAGGAAATGAGATTGGAGGATTGAAATAGATTGGAGTCTCTACTACACTGGCTTCCTTTTGCCAGTTAGTTTTAGAGTAGTTGGATTTTGCTTGCCCTTGTCAGAATTCAGACTCACACAGACACAAGTCCTTTAATGTGGAATACTTTCACAAAGGAATGACAGGCTCTCAAACACGAGACTCTAACAGAAACAAAACTGACTTCATTGAGTTGGTCATGGGATCCAAAAAGGGAGAGCTGTAGAAAGAGAACAGGTACATCACCAAGCAACGTGGAGGGGTTTTTAAATAAGTTGTGCTAAGTTGACATTTTAAAAATATTATTTTATTGGTATTAAATATTAATATTTTGTTATTGTTAAATATTAATGTATATGAAATATGGGATTAAAATTAAAGTTTTCTTTTAAATTATTAAATTAAAATATTAAATATTAATATTTTTGAAGATGTATCACAGAATGGATGGAAGCAAGGACACGAATACAAAAAGCCCAAATAGTCTTCCTTTTTTGAATACTAAGAAAAAACACCAAAGTCCAGAACCAGCTGAGATTTCTGATGAATGTAAAGACAATGTAAATGATTCTTTTTTTAGTGATGTTGGAAACTAAAGGGAGCTCAAAGGGGGAATAGAATGAAGGGTGAATGAGACAATAGACAAAGACATCCTAGAGAAGGTATAACTAGCCAACTCTTACATTGTTTCTACCAGAAATATGGTCTTCAGACTGAGAAATACAGAATAAACATGGTTAACAGGAAAGTGAAAAAAAGAGAGAGGAGACCGTAAGAGAGCTCTTCACTTGTCCTCAATAAGTTTTTCAAGTCTAAATGAATTTCAGTCCAGAGTTTTGAAAGAGATTACAGTTCTGAGCCACTGTCAGTGTTCTTTGAAACAACATCATGGAGAACAAGAGAAGTGCCGCAGTCCTGGAGACAGGCAATAGGGTTCCAGTTTCCAAATGTGGAAAAAAATTCTTCATGAATCTTTGACTGGTGGTACAGTTGACTAAAAATATAAAAAAATATTGTTGCATTCATTTATGTCTTCATATATACACATATGTGTGTGTGTGTGTAATATTCTCTCTCCCTTCCCAAAATATATTATTAATTAATATATTGATAATAAGAAAAATAATTAATATAATTAATTCTTATTGCCTATAAAGGGAATTGGCAATTACTAAGACCCTGAATGGTCTCTTTGAGAACACATCATGCCAATTTAATCCCATTTCCTTTAATATCCTTAAGTTCAACTCTGGCTGCCACATTTTAGGAAAAACAGCAGAAAATATTTTAGGAAAAATAATCTGGAGACATACCGTAGACAGCAATCAGGGTGCTATAGAACCTTGAAGTTATGCCACTCATGGATTAATTGACAGAACCAGAGATTTTCATCCTGAGGGAGAGGAGAGGGGTCATCAAGAGTTAAAAGAGACATCAATGCTCATCTAATGCAATTCACTCATTTTACAGATAAAGGATCAGAAATTCGTGGATGCTGAGTGATTCACCTAAGATAGGTAAGCATCCAAAGTTTTTAACCCAGAACTTACTGATACTTCCCAGGAAGGTTAGCTGGTTTCGGATACTTTAATTTAGAACTAGGAAAAACCATTTAGTTCAATCCTTTCAAATTACAGATTTGGAAAATGAGGCCCAGGAAAATGAATTAACTTTTTCCAATGTCAGGCACTTATCAAAGTAGCAGAACTGAGTGTAAACTCCAAATCCAGAGTTCTTTCTAAGGATTAGATTTGTTTTTCTTGGTACCAGAAAGGAGACAGCACAGTAGAATGGGAAAAGGACTTGATTTTATTAAAAAGCTTATTTAACTCACAGATCAAGGGAATTCTTTGGATGCAGTTTATTACAGTTACAGTCAAGCATTTGGCAAAGTCTCTCATGTGGAAAGGTCTGGGTTAAACAATAATACCTTCAGCTGAATTTAGCTTCAGTTGGATGAATGGAACCAGAGGAGTCAGAAATGACTTGCTACCAGTTTGGAAAGAGGCTTCTGATGAAGGTACCCCTGGGATTTGCATAGATCTATGCTATAATGTTATTCTTATTCAGTCATTTCAATTGTGTCCAGCTCTGTGGGACCCCATTTGGGAATTTCTTGACAAAGATAATGAAGTTATTTTCCATTTTCTTCCCCAGTTCATTTTTTAGATAACAAAACTGAGACAAATGGAGTTCAATCTTGCCCAAGATTGCACAGCTGGTAGGTGACTAAGGCCAGCTTTGAACTCAGGAAGTTGTCTACTTCTCTATCTACTGTACCACCTAGTGTCCCAATGCTCTAACAGTCCTGTGCTATTTAACATTTTTATTTATCCTTCATGTAATGGTATGGAAGGCATATTGAAGTTGTCCACTACTCTAAGCTGGGCAGGATAAATAATACTTGTTGATAGAATTAGCATCCCAAAATATCTTGACCCCCTAGCTCTTTGGGCTGAATCTAAAGCAATGAAATATGATGAGGATGAATAGTAAGTTTTACTTTGTGGTCCCAAAACTCAACATGACTGGACAGAAATTAATTTGAAGATCTGAAATACAAACAGGAGAACACGAGCAGACTGCAAGTATGGTATGATGGTGAATTCCATGTTGGGTTGCATTAAGAAAGGCATAACTTGTAGTAAAAGGGAAGTGATTATCCAGATAATATATATATATATAATATATATATATATTATATATATATATATATATACATATAAAATCCATGATCTAACTATATCTGGAGTGTTCATTTCTGGTAACTTCAAGTTAAGGACATTGATAAGCTACAGAGTATCCCCAAGAACAATCTCAAGCCCATGCCCTATGAGGACCAGTCACAAGACCCGACAATGTTTGATGTGGAGAAGTCTTCATACTTGATCAAACAAGATGATCATCTGTAAGGCTTTGTGGGACTACTATGTATGAAGGGGACTAGACTTGTTTTGCTTGACTCCAGAATGAAGAGTAATGGAAGCTAGAAAGAGGTAAATTTAGGCTTGATGTAAGGGAAAACTTCCTAAAAACTGTAGCTATCCAAATCATGATGGATCCAAATGTATATTGGAAGTCTTCCAAAAAATACTGCACGATCACTTTTCAGGCATTACTAGAAGGGGTGCTTGCCAGGTAGAGGTGGGACTACAAGTCTTTTTGACACTGAGACTCAGTGAACTTCAAATACTAGTAGTAGGTGCCAGCTGCTAGAGCTCCTATTCTATAAAACACTTTTTTCCCAATAGCCCTATGAGATGGATGATAATGACAGCTTATGCTTTAAAAATTCTTTGCTATTATAATTTCAAATATATTGGACCATTTGAACCTCACAAAAACTCTCTGAGGCAGGTAGTATAAGATTATTATTCTATTATATAAATGGGGAAACTGAGAGTAAGAACAAGAAAATGAATTTCCCATACTCATGCAGGTTGGATCAGCCAGAACTTGAACCCAAGTCTTTTGACTCTGTAACCCCTATACTTATCACAACATCCCATATTGTGTCTTTACTGATGAAATGTATCTCTACATTTTTCTTTTATAGAAGACCAGGCTCAGCTATCACAGTATCAAATACAAACATATGATTTACTTCTGGTACATTCAATTTTGGAGTATTTTGTGGAGAAAAATACCAACAAAGAACTGATTTGTGTATAAACTCTCTTGATATTTGGACAAACCTTCAAATAGCTAGAATGTAATTGCTCTGAAGCTTTTTCCACTGAAATTTTCTGGCCACGGTTCTAATAAACTAAAAATACTGCATTTATCTTTTTGTGAAGGAAGTACCATGACCTATCATAATATTTACCTAGACATAATCAGATAAATATGAATCAGAAGGAATTAGTGGACAGAAGGCAGTCTCAGAATCAAGAAAATTTGGATTCCAATGGAAGTCTGCCATGTGACTGTAGCTCCCAACTTCCAGAATCCCCCTCGGGGGGATACATGTCTACTTCTTGCCACTGGAGTTCCTGAGTCTCCACCAATGTCCTTCACATTTCTTTTAGGTTTTTGCAAGGCAAACGGGCTTAAGTGGCTTGCCCAAGGCCACACAGCTAGGTCATTATTAAGTGTCTGAGACTGGATTTGAATCCAGGTACTCCTGACTCCAGGGCCGGTGCTTTATCCACTACGCCACCTAGCCACCCCTGTCCTTCACATTTAAAGTCACATTGACCTGGTTTGGGACCCCAAGTAACTATACTTTTCTAGACCTGGACAAAATTCATCTGAGGGAAAGTGGCAGCCTCAATAAGCCATAAGGTAAAGAATAATGGGAACTAAATAATATAACCATTTGATTCATTATGCCCTACTGCTAAAGATTGATTGCAGAGATTGAGTTAGGCCTACAACCAAGTATTTTTTTAAAAAAGCTTTTTTATTCTGACCTTAACAAAAGAAAGGGACAGGATGTTTGTGAGTGTGTGTGTGTGTGTGTGTGTGTGTGTGTGTGTGTGTGTGTGTGTGTATGTGTGTGTGTGTGTGAGAGAGAGAGAGAGAGAGAGAGAGAGAGAGAGAGACAGAGACAGAGACAGAGAGACAGAGAGAGAGACAGGGGGAGAGAGAGAGAGAGAGAGAGAGAGAGAGAGAGAGAGAGAGAGAGAGAGAGAGCAACAGACAGAGTTGAAGAGAGACAGAGAAAGAGACAGACAGACTTTCTAGATGCATAGTAAAACAGAAAGCCATGGTTATAAAAGAAGCTGCAAATCTTGAGCAGGTATTATTTTCTTTTAAAGCAGTATTTAACAAATTTAATCCATTACTTTTAAGACTATACTGCTGATCTGTTTTTCTCTGAATTTCCATCTGTTTTCTTCTGTGTATTAAAAAATGCTTTGATGACCCTCTTTTCTTTCTTTTTTTGGGGGGGGGCCATCATTATTGCTGATCATTCTGACCCTCCTAAAACTCTCCCCTACTGAAAAAAAAGAAAAAGAAAAAACTGTTAACAAATAAGTATAATCAAACAAATCAAATCCATAAATTATCCATGTTTGAAAATATATGTCTTTAATCGCATATGTATAACCTGTAACTGGTTACTTACCATCTCAGGGAGAGGGGAGAGGAAGGAGGAAATGAGGGACAGACTTAAATAAAAAAAAAAAAATTTAAATGCATGTCTCTTGCTGGCCAAAAGTCCGTGACTTCTTTTTAAGGAGCCAGGTATCACACTTCATTACAATCTTGAATTTGTGATTTGTTATTGAATTGATCAGAGTTCTTTAATCTTTCCAAACCATTTTCTTAACAGCAATATTATTGTATTATATTGTTCTCCCAATTCTGGTCACTTTACTCTCTTCTCAGGTTTCTTTGAAATGAACTGTACCCATAGGGTCATCAAGAGTTAAAAGGGATATCAATTGTCATCTAAGGCAATTCACTCATTTTACAGATGAAAAATCAGAAATTTGGGGATGCTGAGTGATTCACCTAAGGTAGCAAGTATCCAAAGTTTTTGACCCAGGACTTCTGATACTTCCCAGGAAGGTCAAATTCTGACGCTGAAGATTAAATACTTTGGCCACATAATGGAAAAAAACCCTGATATAAGGGGAAAATTGAAGGCAAAAGGAAAGTGGGACAGCAAAAGATGAGATAGATATAATCATGGAAACAATAGACATGAGCTTGGATAGACATCAGGAGACAGCAGGGATAGAAGGACCTGGTACACTGTGGTCCATGGGGGTCATGAAGTCTGACATAACTGAACAACTCAACAGCAACACCACCACCACCACCACCAGCAAGGATCAAATGAGATTAATAATTGTGAATTGATTAACATTGTGTCTAACATATAGCACTATAGAAATATTAGCTATTATTGTTATTACTAATGCTATTATTATCATAATATTATTATTAGTCCAGAATCAATGGTTCTTCCCACTGCACCAAACTGCCTCCTCAATTTCAACCCTAGCTTCCTAGAGTATTTAGAAAGGGATGAGGTGACTTACTTTGGGTCATGGAAGTTGATATGCCATTAATGTATTCTCTTTAAATCATGAGATCTTCTATTGTAAGCAATTTTTTTTATTTTGCTGTGTATTATGTCATGTGATACATCTTCACTGGTCTAAAGAGGGAAGAATCTTGGGTTGAGGCATGCAAGCATTTTTGAACTTAAAGCCAAGAAGATGCTTTTCATGGATGAAGAAACCAAGACTCATAAGGGTGAAATTATTAGACCCAGATCACCCAACCAATAAGTGATGATCGTGGGATTCAATGCCAGGTTTTCGGATTCTAGGAACAGGGCTCTTGAAGAAAACTATCGACGATTCCCACTTCAGTCACATGGTAAGGCACATGTGTGTCTATTTGTGGGGTTGAATTCTGATGAGCCCCTTCTGTTTCAGCTGGATTCGTCCTTGGATTCTCAGCTGTGTCGGAAAGCCCACTGCCTCGGTCACCACTCTGAAAGAACTCACTACCCTGTGTTTATTAAGCAGGCCCAGGAAACCAGGGACAAAGAAATCTCCATAGCCAGCTGCCTCTCTCCCATCCCTAGCACTGCTACATTTCTTTGGTGGCCAAACAAGCCTCTCTGAATATTTATTCTCTGGTCTTTTGTGCCCATAGGTTCTGCAATCATCAAGATTGGTTGGAATAGACAGTGCTATGGAAATGAGGGATATTATAACTATGATTGTTGCTATTGTCTAAAGCTTGGAAGAGAACCAATTCTTGAGGTACCCCTTTGTTATTTGTCACATTGTTCTGCCTCCAACTTTCTCCAATCTTTGCAGCATCTCACAAAGAAAAGAATGGGTTTCGTTAAAGCAGTGCAATGTAGTTAGCCATTTAGGAATTGGTTCCATATTTTGCTCGGTTCTGCATGTATAACCCGATGATGGAGAGATAGTATAGAGTAAGAGATTGATAGAGGCACAGGATTGCAGTATTGGAAAGGATGAGTCATCCACAAACTGAAGTATGATTCCCTTTTACAAAGTCCAGGCTGCCCCACAGTGAAATGAGCTGTGGTCAAAGGTAGAGAGTTTCCGATCACTGAAGGTCACCAAGGGAGGTTCAGGCAGCCCCATGTCAAAATGTAGAGATGAGATCATAAGACCATAGTTTTAAAGCTGAAAGGGACCCTGGTGTTCTAACTTTATTCTAAGCTTCTTATTTTACAGAAGACCCAGAGAGATTATGAATCATCCTTCTGATACAGATTGGATGGTCACCTCCAATGGCAAAGAACCCCCTACCCCCTATTCCATCTTGAAAAATTCTAAATGTCAAGACGTTTTTCCTAATACTTAGTGAAAAATTTCCTTCCCTATCAATTCTATCTATTGGTCCTAATTGTGTCCTCCATGGCCAACCAGAATAAGCCAAACACTTTTTCCACTTAGCAAACTTTCAATACTTAAATAGACATCATGTTGGGGCAGGTAGGTGGTGCAGTGGATAGAGCACTGGTCTTGGAGTCAGGAGGACAGGAGATAGAATCAAACCTCAGACACTTGACACTAACTAGCTGTGTGACTTTGGGCAAGTCACTTAATTCTGCTTGCCTCACATCTAGGACCATTTCCAGTCATCTGATTCATATCTGACCACTGGACCCATAATGGCTTTGGAGGAGAAAGTGAGGCTGGTGACTTAGTATAAGCCGTGAGGCTGGTGACTTAGTATAAGCCCCCCCCCACTCAAACCCAGTTCCTGAGCCTGTCATGGCATCACCTCCCTGATGTCATGGTCTTCTTCAATAATGAAGGACAAAAACCCAATAAAACATCATATTCCCCATTGTCATTTCTTCTCTAGCTATCAGTTCCTTCCACAAATCCTCATATGCTGTAGATTCAGTTTACTTCACCATCCTGACCAATGTTCTCTTGATGTCCCTTAACTCCTAGAGACATTGACTAGTCTCCTTTTAAGCTTGTTAAGAAGATTTAGCAGAGAGAAGGAGGAAAGTTGAGCAAAGAGAAGAAAGATTTGGGTAGAAGGAATAAAGCATAACAAAGAGAAGATGAGAAGAAACATTATTAGAAAAGAAAGCTTAACAGAGAGAAGAAAGATAAGTACAAGTCTTTCAGAACAAACTCTCCAGACCTAGTCTCCTTTTTCTAGGTACAGAACTTTGAATCACAGCTGACAACACTGGAGGGGATTTCTCTGTTGAAGTTGTGATCAACACACATGGGTTGAGGAATGAGGAGAGACAAAGATGAGGGCATCTGAGCCCTGTGCTACTGATGACATGTACAATATGGTACTTCCAAAAGTCACTTGATGAGATGCTGGCAACACACCTGTTGCAAATACCCTTTGGCAAGGGTAACAGAGACAATCAATGGAGGAGAAGTCAGTACTCAGATTATCTCGAATGGATAGCCAAGAAATGCACCAAAGTGTGCAGGTAAAGTGAAGCATTCCAGGTTGCTTCTATGCTTGAGTGACTTCTTAATTCCCCTTTTTAAACATCAATAATTTCTAGCAGGGTGCATAGAGTTCATGACACAAACACATCTGGATGGAGGTTGTTGATCTGAAATATTCACAATCCAATATGGTAAAAGCAGATGTTGGATGGGCAATCAGAGTGTATTTGAATGATCACATCCGAAGTCCCATATGTAGCTTTGCTGAGAGCAACAAAGCATGCCACACCACACATGCTTCCACTGTGCCCCAGATACCCCTATGCTCCCTTAACCACCACTCACTATTCCTCAGTTCATTGGGGTGGTGGCACTGGAAGGACATTGTTGGTCCCAACACTGCTATTAACACCTCAACTAGAATATCACCTTGACGGGTCTTAAAAACCATGGGAACACATTTCGTAGGGAAGGAAGCAGTGGCTACTCTTAATAATCAATCAGGGCAGCTAGGTGGCGCAGTGGGGGCGGCTAGGTGGCACAATGGATAGAGCACCGGCCCTGGAGTCAGGAGTACCTGGGTTCAAATTTGGCCTCAGACACTTAATAATTGCCTAGCTGTGTGGCCTTGGGCAAGCCACTTAACCCCACTGCCTTGCAAAAAACTAAAAAAAAAATAATCAATCAATTAATTAGATAGCATTAAGATTTGCAAAGTACTTTCCTTGAGTTATCCCATTTGATCCATTAGATGTGAAATTTCTTGAGAGCCATGTCTACCTTTCCCCTGGGTCTTTGCTAGATTACAGGTCCACTGCTCCCTTGTGCTGTTTCCCTGAGCTCACAAGAATTGGTTAGATAGGGAGCTTCTATAGCCACATAGATTCACCTAACAAAAATCAGATTACTTTTACCTTTCCTAAAAACCTTCTTTAGTTCTTTTTTTTGACAAGTCAATGGAGTTATGTGAATTGCCCAAAGTCACACAGCTAGGTAACTATTAAGTGTCGAGGTCAAATCTGAACTCAGGTCCTTCTGACTCTAGAGCCATTGCACTATCTAGCTGCCCAATCTTCTTCCTGGGCAACTTGAGGTCTCCTTTTTTCTTTCTATCTTCAGGATCTGTCCCATCATAGGTGCTGAAAATAGGCCTGTTGGTTTATTGAATTTACCTCTGGGTCAAGTTTAATTACAAATGGAATTGTTTAATTATAGTTATTATATATGTTATGGAAATGCTTGTTTTATTGGACCAATTCAACTTTTTTTAAAAAAAAGATAACAACTGACAATGCTGGGTCTCTAAAAAATTTCTTCTTTTCCCTGTTATCTATTCCTTCCTCACCTCCTCTGTTTCCTCCAAAGCTCTCTTCAAACACCTCCTTCTATATGAGACCCTTTTTTTGGACTTCCCCAATCCTAGGGCCTTTCTCCCCATTGCCTTGCCTTTATTTCCTTTGCAGATATCTATGTTTTTTTTTCCCCTCTGTGTTTGGAACATAATAGGAATTTAATCAATGCTTATTTACTATCTACCACCACCACCACTCCCAAATTCCTTGATGGCAAAGACTAGTTGGCTTATATCACTGGTTCCCTAGCACATAGCACATAGTAGATGCTTAAGGGATGCTTACTGAAAAATTGTTTGATTCAAGAAATATTTATTACCAACTCCTCCCCACTCCATGTGTAAAACATATTTTCAAACCAAGATAAATAAAACCCAATCCTAGAAACAGCTTAACACAGTGGAAAGAGTCCTCAATCGGAAAATCAAAGATCATAGATGGCTCTGTCACCCACTATCTGAGTGATCTTGGATAAATCACAACCTTTCTAGCCTTTCTTTTGAAAAAAAAAAAAAAGCTCATCTTTTTTTGAAAGTGAGGCAATTGTACTGACTCCTGAAATTACCTCCATTTATAAATATATGATTCTTCATAATATTTTGGAATTGAAAGGAACTTCTATCATTTGATAATCTCCTAATGGATTTTTAGGGATGAATAAAAGAGAAATAACAAGATTACAGAGATCAAATCAACAATGCAGCCATATATATATATATATATATGCATATATATATATGAAAAGTTCATTTAGTGTTCACTTGCCTTTAGATCATATTTTAAATGATTATAATTCTCAATCTATTCTGCCACCAGATGGACATTTTAGCCAGGGAGCAGTTTGCTAATAAAAAATATGTTAACAATTGGCTCTTTCTGAAAATATTCAACACGTTTTTCAATTTAATCTGAATTATTAATATTTTATCCATTACATTCTTCAGTATAGAAAATCATCAAAACCACCAATCAAGCCCTGATGTATAGTTCTGATGATTTGCATGGTCATATAAATGACCATACTGAAAATTTAACGATTGACTTTCCCAAACCAGTCCAAGCTGACTATGCACATGTCTGATTCTAACTATCTCCCATTGCTTATACCCATTATATTTCAGGTCAGTAAATACAAGAAAGCATCTAGCTAAAGGAAGACTCATAACGGTCCCTGCCTAATTGTTTTGGTCTAGTTTTACTCATGGCTTTGATTGTCTAGATGGGCAGTTCAAAAAATTCTAATTAAGTCACCATGCATATCCCAGTGAAAAAATTTCTGGGGGTTTGTCCAAAGCATAAGGATAAATGAATGTAAGGAAAGACTGACAAAATCCCTGAGAATCATAGTATTCATAGGAAGGACATTTAAATTCCATCGGATTCATGTAAGACCTTCTCCACCCTCGTCTTCAGTCTATCAGTCTTCTTAGGTTCCACTTCAGTATCTCTTCATTCTAGTGCCCACCATACCCTTCCACTTGCATGTTCAGGGAAGTTGTTGTCAATAAAGGGTATAATTAATTAATAATCATAATAGCTAACATTTATTGATAACTTTCAGAGCTCATAAAATGCTTCCTGTATGTTATCTCATTTGAACTTCATAGTAATCTGATAAGGTAGAGGTTACAAATATTTCTATCTCTATTTTACAGATGAGGAAACTGAGGTCTAGAGAAGCTTGATGATTTGCCCATGGTCATAGCATTGAAGATCTCATGTCTCTGACTCCAAAGCCAACATTCAGTGTAATACTTTTAAGATATTCAAAGTTCTTTCTATTCATTATTTCAGTTGATCACCCCTTCCCAACCACCATGTGAGGCAGCTGTCAATAGTATCATTATTTTACAGATGAGGAAAACAAGGTCCAGAGAGAATGAAAGATTTCCCTGGGCCATAGAATGGACAAGTATCAATGCGAATAGAATTCAAGTCCTCCCAACCCGAAGTCTGGTGTTCTTCCCAATATAATCAATCACCCTGCCTTTCTCTGAATGGAAGGAGTGGGGCAGTAGTAAAAGGATAGCTACTTCTTCCATGCTACCACCCCCTGCTTGGAAAGTCACCACACTGACAAGGGTTAATAAGTTAGCATCAAGAAAGTTCGGGGATGATGAGAAAGGTTTCCATTGCCAAGTAATGCCTGGCCAAATTCTCATCCACTGAAACCCTTGGAAAAGCCTCCCAGGCATGCCAACAGAATAAGATTCTGGCTCTGTCTTTCTATATTAACACCTGTTAATTAGGGTAATAGAATAAAGCAGTACACTGACCACAGGAATAAGGCATCAGGGAGCTCAGACACATGTGTTGCAGCAGATTTTTATGGGAAATTCATCCCAACTAAAAGTTAATGACACTGGAGGGCCCAAGAGGAAGACTAAAGCTATTGCTTTGAAATCAAGGACCAAGCAAAATGATTTTTTTCTTTTTTTGAGGGACAAATACATAGAAAATTGCTTCATATGAGCCAACCACATGTCCAAACGTGTGTGTATGAAACCTTTCTGTCCTCACCTCACAAGTGAAAATTGGGAAGAACTCCCCCCACATTGAGTGTCCTGAGTGTTATTGATTGTGAGTTGTGAGAAGGCAGACTAATGCGGGAAGGCTAGCACAGGCGAGATTGGAGCGGATGTGTAGAACACGATGGCTTTCCGGACTAATGGCTACTATTCTGAGATATAATGAATAGGCAGTAGGCATGCATGTGCCTCAATTTGTATTGTTGGAGGCAATATTCAGATTAAGAGAGGCAGTAGGATTTATTGAAAAGAGCATCGACTTTGGCATATGAGTCCCCCATACTTTGAACAAGAGATAGACAGCTCTTGGGATTTTTGCTTCTTTCCCAACTAGTGAGTGGATTGTGCTCTAGGTACCTTTCCAACTCTGATATTCTATGATCCTATGATCTATCAAATATTAATCTATAAATATTAAATGGTTAATATTAGGAGTGATATCATCAATGGCCAACAAGATAGGAACATGGAGGATTCAGATATCCAGGATTAGGCTGTCTGAACTTGTCCCTGACTGTTTCCAAGTGATGGGACACTAGGCGGTGGCATCCTGGTTTCCTGAAGATGACATTGCTTTCCATGTGGCATTGCAGTGAGACATTCTAGCTAGAGCCCATCTGACTTTTGTACAAGTTGTCCCCTTCATGCCTTTATCTTCATTAGCATCTTATGCAATGGAGGTAGATGAAACTAAATACCTTAATAAAAACAATAATTCCCCATTTAGGTGACACCTTAAGGTTTATAGAGCACTTTCCATATGATAACTCCATGAGATAGATCAGCCAAATCTTATTCCCATTCTTTAATGAGAAACCTGAAGCTGAGAGGTTAAACCAATTTCCCATGGTCATACAACTATCAAGCCGGAGGTCAAGTCAGAACCTAAACATGAACCCAGGTTCTTCTGATTCCAAATCTAATTCTCCTTCATTCATCATGCTGTCTTGATTTATTCAACAGACCTACCATCTGTAGAGGACAGCTGGTGGCACAATGGATAAAATAGTGGACTTGGAAGCAGGAATTCTCATCTTCATGAATTCAAATTCAGCTTTAAACTCTTAATGAGGTCATAAAGAGTCTGACATGACTGAAAAATGTCCAAACAACAATAATGTGCAGAAAAAATAGATAGTTTATGATTTAGTTGCTTCTAGTGTGGCAACCAGTGAAACTTGCAACCTGTCTATGATTGAGCAGATAAGTCAAAGAATGAATCAATTATTTAAGTAATATTTATTAGCAATTGCTATGTGCAAGAAACTATACTAGGAACTGGGGGGCAAAAACATAGAAGTAAAGCAATTCTTTCCAATGAAGAGCTTATACAAATATGTGCATATATACATATATAACATCTGTGTACATATATATATATATATATATATATATACACACACACACATTCTTTTTCTTTTTTCTTTTTTTTTTCTTTTGGTAAGGCAATGGGGTTAAGTGCCCAAGGCCACACAGCTAGGTAATTATTAATTGTCTGAGGCCAGATTTGAACTCAGGTACTACTGACTCCAGGGGTGGTGCTCTATCCACTAAGCCACCTAGCTGCCCCCCACATTTTTATAGAGAGAGAGAAATACAAAGAGACAATCAGAGAGAGACAGAAAGAATATACAAAGTAATGGAGAAGGCACTTGAAAGTGATGCAGTGACTTAAGTAATGGACTTGGAGTCAAGAAGAGAACCCAGATTTCCCTGCCCAGGCTAGTGTTCTGTCCATACCAAGATGCTGCTACTATTTTTCTTTTCAGGAGAAAGATAAAAACAAAGAAGTTATCATTTTTGTCTTCAAGGAGTTTGTAGTCTAGTAGACAGCCACATGCCTCAGTTTCACAGACTGAACACACTCCTCTTCATATTCCATTACTATAGCCCCATGATTCTCCCATGAGCAAAGCTCCTTGGGTAATTGTCAGATTAACTTTGCTCTCCCTAATGTCTACAGAGGAGTTTGGATTGTCCTCCCCAACATCTTCATTCCCACAGTCCAGTCCCAGTAGAGTGTGTTAAGTGTTCTCACTCATTAAAGGTTCTTGGTATTGAGATGCAACCTAATTAGGGCTGAGCCTACAACCCATCGGTTCGGGGACTTGGTTCATGAAAGATTAATGTTCCTTTTACTTGGGTTTTGTTTCCAACTTCAACTGGAAAAAGTCCAGGATGCATTTCTTCCAAGAGAACGAGCATTGTTAAAACTCTAAAGTTAAAGAGAAAGGTTTGTTAAAATGCTTCTTCCACCCGCCGATGAAGTCTGGAGCTTGTTCATTTCATAGCCGATGACTCCCGGAAGGAGAAGCATTTCCCAGAAAAATGAAAGTTTGACTGGATCAATCATTCAAAGCAGCATATCTCCTTAAACATGACAACATGATCTAAAATAACACAGCAAAAAGGCAGAGGGGAAGGCTTAGAATTATGCAACAAAAGTCTTTGAAAAATTGCTTGTCTGTGAAATAAGCCTGCCCAGGAGCACCTCAAACCACTTCAGAGGAATCTGTGGGTACATATTTCCCACCATGCTTTACAAACTCCTGAAGGAAGAATTCAATTCCACTCCAAAAGTGATTGTATTAAGTATTTCTTATACACGGATTATACATCTGATGATTTCTGCTCAGTTTTGATGCACAAGGTGAATTTCAAGACTCATGAGAAAAGGGAAAAAAAGTGGCATATGTCCATGGAATATGTATTTTGAGGAGGAGAGGAGAATAGCATGTTCTGAATTCAGTTTCTGTAACTAAAGATCACTTTCAGTATACTTAAAATGTGATAGATGTGAATATTCCTGGCAACATTATTTTCCCCTTGAGCTCCAAAGTGATCATCGGAGCATGCATATCTAATCATGGCTCTCCATTGCTCTATAAATCCCAGGGCTCCCTAAAAGTTCTAAGATAAAATACAAATACTTTTGTTTTTCATTTAAAATCCTTCACAACCCTGACCCCAAAACTACCTTTGGAGGCTTATCAAACTCTACTCCCCAAATTAGCATCCTCGTTATTGATACTCTTATCTTGTGACTTCAAGTCTGCAAAGGCTTTCTATCTCCCAAGGATGGAATATACTTCCTTTCCACATCCTCCTCTTTCAAATGCTTATAGGGTCATATCTTTAGAGAAAGAAAGAACCCTAGAAGCATTCAAGTCCAATCATTTCACTTTACATATGAGAGGTTACAGAACTAGTGTCAGAGGTAGGATCTGAACCAGGTCTTCTTGACTCAATGATCAATGCCTGATCTAGTATTCCAGACTTCGTCTAATTTCCACCAAAACTCAGCTTCATATAAGAGCCCTTTCCTGACACCTCTAGTTGCTAATGCTCCCCCCCCCAAATTATCTTCTATGTATTTTTTCTGTTCAGTTGTTTAGTTGTGTTTGACTCTTCGTGACCTCTTTGGACCATAGTATACCAATATTGTCCATGGGATTTTCTTGGCCAAGATACTAGAGTGGTTTGCCATCTCCTTCTCCAGCTCATTTTACAGATGAGAAAACTGAGGCAAATAGGGTTAAGTGACTTGCCCAGGGTCACACAGCTAGTAAGTGTACGAGGTCAGATTTGAGCTCAAGTCTTCCTGACCCAGTGCTCTGTCTACTGAGCAATTTAACTGCCTCCTGTATACATTTTACATATATATATATATGTGTGTGTGTGTGTGTGTGTGTGTATATGTATATATATATATTCACATGCACACATTTTCACATATTCCTGTACATATTTTCACATTTATTTATTTATTTTAGGCATGCTTATTTGTGTTTGTGCTGTATATGCTATCTCCCTCTATTGTTTCTTGAGGACCTTGATGGTGGAGTCTATTCATTTTTTATTTTGTATCTCCAGTAACACTACAATTTCTGGTGGTTCAGTGGGTATTGGATAAATATTGGTTGGTTGATCAATTAATTCCAACCTAGGAGAGTGTGATAAATTCCTTGAAGACAGGGATTTGTTTTGTCTTTGTATTGATCCCCAGCACTTAACATAGTGACTAGCACACATTAGGTCTTAAGAAATGCTTTTTGAATTGAATCCGTAGCTTCCCATCATATGTGATTCTAATCCAAGGTTTTTTTTACCTTCTTCTGTATCAGAGACTCATTTTGCAAGCTGATAAAACCTACATACCCCTTTCACAACATAAAATAGTGGGGGGTTTTATTTCTAATTGAAGGAAGTGCTTAATTTTAATTATAGATTAATGAGGGGAAAAAAGATGTAATTTGTATCCCATTTAGTGTCAAACTCCCTGAAAACTATCCATAAACCCCTTAGGAGGAGTCTATGGACCTCAAGTTAAGACCCTTACTCTAGTCCACCTACTCCCTTAAATTTCGGACATGCCAGTGGCCTTCCTTGAGCTCACCTAAAATCTCATGCATATTAATGGAAGATGTCACTCTTTTGCCCATCTTGTAGTGGTTGTTGTTATAACTGCTGCTGTTGATGATACCTTTACACTACTTCTGAAATTACTGATATTTTGTCTCCTGCAGTTTCCTCCCTTTTCCCTCTATTGCTGTTTCTTTGAAAACAACAACACAAAAGCAAACAGTGATGATTATTTGGGCAGGACAATGGGGAAATCATAGATTCAAAGATTCAGACCTTGAAGAGACTTCCAAGATCAGTTAGCCCATTTGTCCATCACTTTACAAATTAGAAACTGAGTCCTAGAGGCAGTTAGAAAAGAGTGGATTGGTGGTTTTGACTCCTAAGTCAGTATACTTTCTACAGCACCACACTGCACTCATTGCCTTTAAGAGGCAGCAGAAGTTGACAATCTGTAGTATCAAATCTGCTAGGGATTTGAGCAAAAACAGGCTTCTGTCCTCCATGGAGTGTACATCCTTGTGAATTACCAAAAAAATGAAAGAAAGAAAGAAAGAAAGAAAGAAAGAAAGAAACAAAGAAACAAAGAAACAAAGAAACAAAGAAACAAAGAAACGAAAGAAACAAAGAAAGAAAAAATGAAAGAAACAAAGAAAGAAAGAAGAAAACAAAGAAAGAAAGAAGAAAACAATGAAACAAGAAAGAAAGTATTAGATTTGATGGGGAAAAAATGCCTAAAACTTGATTTGCCTCAGATCCTAGGTGATCCTAAAACTTGATTTGCCTCAGATCCTAGGTGATCTCTCTAGCAAGATTCAAAAATAGCAAAGGATTTGTCAGAGGGATAATCATTACTCAACTGTGATAAGATCTTTTTCAAAGAGATCTCAACAACTTGATGAATAGCCCAAAAGAACAAAAAAATTATCAAGGTAGTAGAAATGTAGAGTACATTTTTAATTTAAAAATTTTCAATGAACAAAAATCTATTTATTTAACTCCACCCCATTTTAAATAAGAAAAAAAAAAGAAAATCCTTGTCACAAAAGTGTTGCTCTTCATTTTGGAAGAGGATTAATGGCATCAAGGGGTGATATCTTGACTTGCTTGTGAATTGTATTTAAGTGAGACAGAATTGTGCAAAATCATCAGCCTCACTCTTCCAGGGTCATCAAAGTACAGTAGCAATGGCCTAGAATGCAGAAGATAACCTTGACATCTTTAATGGCTAACTAAGCTCTGTGTCAGCAGGTCAGCACCATTGGAGCCAATTGCCATTTCCACCGAAGGAAGACTTCACATGCTTGGGGTAGATACTGCACCCCAACTCACCAACACATTTGAGGCTTTTAAGTTACCCTCCACCTGGTTTAGTCCATCTGTCAAGATGTTTTACCAGATTATGACTGCTGATTATAATCTAGTTTCTTAGAGTCACAGGTGAGAGTTGGGTGTCAAGTGGATACCAAAGGTAGATGAGCAGCCCTGAAAAGAGTTTGGTCCCCCTTCACATCAGAGGTGCTAATCCTCCCTGAACACCCCATATACTCCTAAATTAGATAGTAAATCAAAGCAAATTACCTCATTGACAATGTCCAAAAAATGTATGTTTCATCCTGCACCCTGATTCTTTCTCTCTCTCTCTCTCTCTCTCTCTCTCTCTCTCTCTCTCTCTCTCTCTCTCTCTCTCTGTCAATACATGGGTAGCATGGTTCCTCTGGAATAATAGTTGGTCATTACATTGATCAGAGTTCTTATGACTTCCAAAAGTGGTTTTTTATTTATTTAAGGCAATAGGGTTAAGTGACTTGCCCAAAGTCACACAGCTAGGCAATTATTAAGTGTCTGAGGCTGAATTTGAACTCAGGTCCCCCTGACTCCAGGGCCAGTGATCTATCCACTGTGCCACCTAGCTGCCTAAAACATGTTTATTTTTAGAGTTGTTTTTATCATGTAAATTGTTTTCTGGGTTCTGCTCAGTTTACTCTACATTATTTCATACAGATTTCTCTGAAAGTCTCCCTTTCATCATTTCTTACAGCAACAAACATATTTCATTTCATCCATACCATAGCTTGTTCAGCTATTCCCCCAATTGAAGGGCATCTCCTTATTTTCCAGTTCCTTACTTCTACAAAAAAGAGCTAATATAAATATTTTGTGCATTATGGGTCACAGAAATATATAGTATTGAGAGGAAGCTAACTCAGTCAGAATAAAATATTTCTGTCTTTTCCTCCCAAGCTTAAGCTTGCATTTTATCTCTAACCTGTGTTTTCAAACAAGATATTTTTTTATTCCTCTGATAGGCTGAAGCCACAAAAATTTAGAAACCATACAGATAAACAAGTTCCCTTCCATTTCGACTATTGGGGGAAAGAGGATAAGCAAACTCCTTTCAAACTTAAAACTTTTTTTTTGATTTATTCTTCAGATAGGCTGAAGTTGCAAATACTTAGGAACCATCAAGATAAACAAGTTCCCTTCCATTGTGACTACTGGGGGAAAAGAGGCTAAGCTAACTCCTTTCAACCTTGATATTTTTTAATTTATTCCTCAGATAGGCTGAGATCACAAGTACTTAGGGACCATACAGGTAAGCAAGTTCCCTTCCATTTTGACTATTGGAGAAGAAGAGGATAAATAAACTCCTTTCCATTTTTGGCTGTTCCTGAGAGTGGAAGGAGTATGAGGAAGCAACTGTCCATCTGGGCTGTTGTTGGTGGATAAGGGATAAAACTGGGTTTTTGCATGGTCCCAAACATAAGATTCAAACTGGAAATTCTCTGCAAGGCTCATCTCAGCCTTATGCCAACCTGAGCAGGCTAGCTCTGTCCAACAGATGGCACTGCTTTTCTCTCCAAAGTTCTTGGGAAGTTTGAAAACCATCAGTGAGAAACAAAAGGGAGAAGGGGGCTCTCAAAAACCAAGTATCTTTTTTTTTCCTTTTTAGAAGCCATGAACAGTTCACTTGGGGGAAAGGTTTATAATACACCAGAGGAGGCTCCAGCTGCAGGATGGGCTCCAGCCCTCATTAACCTGGGGCTGGATAAACAAGGTTTGGAAAGAGCTCTGAGCCTAACAAAGCATTCTCCTCACTTCTCTGTCTCAGTACCTTTTATCAGATAGATAGAATCGCAGGCCAGGAACACCTGCCCATCCTTCTTATTCCCCTCCATATCTCTCATCATCCTCCACAGGGGTTCACCCAACACATCACAGAGCTTCTGTGAGATCTCTAGACATAGCCAAGGGGACACCCAAGGGGCACACTGGCTACTCATCAGTTATCTCCCTTCTCTGCCATCTGTGACTGGCCCACCTTGTTTGGGGTCAAATAGTTCTCTCATCATTCTTATACCTCTACATATTTATGAACTTATACATCTGAGATAAGGTTTGCACTTTCTCCTCTTAAGAGAACTGTCTAGAGCACTAAGAGGATGCCGACAGAGTTAAGTCAGAAACAGAACTTGAACCGAAATCTTCCTGTTTCTGAGGTCATCTCTCTAGTGACTATAAGGTTTCTCTTATTTATAGCTAGATAGATGATAGATAGCTACATAGATATATATAGATACAAAGATACATAGACACACATATAGATACATAGAAACATAGACATGTAAATACATAGATACATATTTACATAGACACAGACACATAGATAATATAAGGTAGATTGATGATATAGATACATAGATGATAGAGATAGATACATAGATACATATTTACATAGATACAGGCACATAGATACATAGATAATATGTGATAGACTGATGACATAGATAATATATAGATGATAGAGATAAATGGATAGACAGACAGATAGATAAGAGATAGGTATAGTTACCTCTTGACAAACATTAAATTTCATGATATTCTATGGAATATCAGTCAGTCAACAAACATTTAAGATTCTATTCTAACATTCCATGTTCTGAGGTCCCTTCCAGTTCTAACATCTTGTGAGTTATTTTCATGAATTTGTACTTTTAAATAATATTAACAGTTGACATTTACAGAGTGCTTCAACTAAGTATCACATTCAGTACAAACAGATTTTAGGAAGGACATTAATATGCTGGAGCATATCCAGAAGAATATAAACAACACTATGAGAAGAATAAAAAACATGGCATGGTATTTGAAGGAAGTGGGTATATTTGGTCTAAGAAAGCAAAAACTTGGGGAGGTCACAACAGCCACGGAGAAGTAGTTGGCCCAGTGGATAGAGAGCTGAACCTTGATTCAGGAAGACCTAAGTTCAAATCTTGTCTTTATACTTATTATGTGACTCTAGGCAAACCACTTAACTTTGTCTCAGTTTCCTCAACTGAAAAATGGGTTGAAGAAAAAGATGGCAAACCACACCATTGTTTTTGTTAAGAAAACACCAAATGGGTCACAAAGAATCAGATATGACGAAAAAGATTGAACAGTAACAATATCATGTGAAAGCTCAATTAGATTTTTTTCTACTTGACCCTGAAAGGCAGAACTACCAACAATGAGTGGAAGTTATAGAAAGACAAATTTGGGATTCAAGTAAAGACAAATTTCCCTAAGAATTAAAGCTGGCCCAAAGTGAAATGGATTGCCACAATAAGTAGTGAGTTCCCTGTCTTTGGAGGTCATCCAGCTTCCAGGGATTCTATATTTCCCTGTTCGTGTATGGGTTGGACCAAATAATGACAGATTCCATCCAATCTGGAGATTCAGTAGGACTTTTAGACCAAGCATCTTACCCGCATTTGGTCTTCACAACTTTGAGGGGATAGCAGGTCATGTAAGGTTTGCCATCCCTATTTTACAAAAAAGGAACTAAGATCGAAAGGAATTAGGGAAGTTGTCCAAAGTCACAAAATGAATGTCAGGGCTGGAATTTGAATTAAAATCTTCTAGGGCTCATTGTTCCTACTCTCACACTATGAATAACCATCTTTAGGGTCACATTCATGACCACATATATGAGTGATAGACAACTCAGTCTGGAGTTAGGAATACAAATTCAAATCCTGCCTCAGACATTTTCTAACTGTATGACCCTGGGCAAGTCATTTAACCTATATTTGCCTCAGTTTCCTCATTTCTAAAAATAAAGATAACACTAGCACCAATTCCCAGGGTTTTTATGAGGTTCAACAGAGATATTTATAAAGTGCTTTCCCAAACCTGAAGGCATTATAAAAATGCTAGTTAGATAATTCTGAAATCCAGTTGATATCGCCATGGTAAGAAAATAATAGAAAATATGGAGAAGGAAAGAGAAGTTGCCTAGGGATGCGCGGCAGGAGCCAGAGAGCCTTCTTCTGTTGACTAACGGGCCTGCCAATCTCTGCAAAGTGATGAACAATCAATTACAAACAATCACACATTGTTTCCTGGAGATTGGCGCGATGATTTCCAGACATAATGAAAAGTTGGGTCCGATGCCAATCACTGTCTGACTGCCAGCCAGAGTGTGCAGTCTTCAAAAGACTTCCTTTCCAAGGGAAAAGGAAGCAGAACCATGAGGAAAAAATGAGGAAAAAAAATAAAGTGGGTGGGAGAAGAGAGGTAAGATGTGTCTCTTCTAGATACTCTTGTCTCAGAAACAGAGGAAAATGACCCATGAGCTTAGAAATCAAGCAGGGTTCTATGCTTGGGATGCAAGATGGGGTCATGGGAAGAGATCTAGATGGAACATGAGGAGTCTGGAGTTTTTGACCTGCTTTGACCTCAGCTAGCTATGTGATGTTGAATAAGTCACTTTTCTTTGAACCTCAATTTCCTTTTCTGAATGCAAAATTCTCTCTGTGGTGTCTTCCTGCTGCAACATCTTGTTTCCTATGTTTTAAAGTTCCTTTCCAGCCCTGCTATTCTATAGTCCACTTTCTAAGGTCCCATTCAGCTCTGCCATTCTACACTCCACATTCTAAAACCCCAGAGCTGAAATCCTGTGTTTAGTTCTAATGATGGCTATTCTATGCTCAAAGGGCCCTTCCAGTTCCACCATTCTATGTTCTATTTACTTGGATCAAATCACTGTGTACCTCATTAGTGGCTGATCAGTAATTGCTTTCAGTATCATTCTGTTATTTACCAACCAGATGGCACCATCTCCTATATGTATATATACAAGATGTCTCTATATATGCAGCTGATTTTTTTCCTTGCTTTGTGTGACTGAGGGAACAATTCTCATCATTTTATGATCATTACACCTAGAATACAAAGGTAGGAGGGGGAGGGGAATGTCTCATCTCTGTTATAGGGATATGGGGAGGAGGGCTGGGTCTCAGACTCAGGTAGGAAAGGTAACTAAGGCTCAAAGAGGTTATGGGCACACAAAATCAAGTTCATCAGTCCTAGAAAAGGAGAGAAAGAAATGAGCTTAACTGATTTATATCAAGGATGAGACAAAGATTTTCCTCCTTCTCAAACAATAGCAGAAGAGTACAAATTTGAAATACATAAAAAAAGAATGGACAGAGGCCAAAAAGAACCACAGATAACCTTAAAAGTAATGTGTGAATGCTGAGGCTCCCCAAAAAAGTACTGATAAGAAGAAAGCCTCTATATATGTCCAAATATTTACAGCATCACTTTTTCGATGATCTCATAAAATTGGAAACAAAATAAATGCCAATCTATTAGGGAAAGGTGAAACAAACTATGGCATATGAATGTAAGATAATATTATTGGGAAGTAAGAAATATATGAGGTGAATCTCAGGGAGATAGAAAAATTTACATGAACTGATGCACAGTAAAGTATGCAGAACCAAGGAAACAATATCTTTTCTGCTAAGAGTCATTTAGATATTTATAACATCATTTGTGTTCTATATTTGGTCAAACAGTTAATTAATTCACCCCTTAAAAAACTATTAGATTTATTGAATTTTGAGTCCAGTCTACAATTGCCCTGGCAATGTCAGACCAATTCGACCTACAGACCAGAGGCTCCCTACCACTGACAACAACAATGTTAATAGAAAGAACCACCACAAAACAATCAAATGTGAATGTTTCAAAATTATAAAGAACAAACATGCGAGGGCAGCCTAGGTGGCAGCAGATAAAGCACCAACCCTGGAGTCAGGAGGACCTGAGTTCAAAACTTGCCTCAGACACTTAATAATTGCCTAGCTATGTGGCCTTGGGCAAGTCACTTAACCCCTTTGCCTTAAATAAATTAAAAAATTTTTAAAAGATCAAAAGAAGAAATATGAAATTCCATTTCTTTGCAAAAGTGGGAGATTCACATCTGTTATACAAAGCATATTGTTTTTTTCAATGTACTGATCAATTTTGTTGATTTTTTCTTCTCATTTTTCTTTTCAAAAGCTATTTTATTATATGAGAAGACTCTATGGGAGGAGGAAAAGAGGAAGCTGGAAGAATTGAGGATATTAAAAACATTGTCAATAAAAATTTATTTTAAAATTTAAAATAATAAAAGGAAGCAATGGGTTGGATTTATTGTATGTTTTAAAAAAATCAAATTGCATGTTTAAATTATAATTGTTGGCATTTAAATATCTTAAGAGGTTGTGCTGTGAAACCAAATCTGGAGTCAGAAAGACCTGATTTCAAATGTGACCAGAGACAGTTACTAGTTGTGTGACCCTGGGCAAGTCACTTCATTCCATTGTCTCAGTTTCCATTATAATAATAACTCCTACCTCCCAAGGTCATTGTTGCGAAGATCAGATGAGATAAGGACTTACTGTGTAGTAGGTGCTATAAAACGTTAGTTATTATTATTATTATTATTATTAATAAAATCTCACTTTAGACGCTGATGAGCTGTGAGGTATTACCTGTGCTTCTGTTTCCTCATCTGTAAAATGGGGGTGATAATAATAATAAAAATAATAAATGCCTTGCTCCCAGAATTGCTATGAAGATCAAATGAAATTATATTTTTAAAGTATACATTACAAGGTGGGGCTCATGTTAAGTTTTATATAAATTTTAGTTTTTAACTTTTAGACAGGACTTTAAGGTTTGTAATATACTTTATAAATATTATCTCATTTTCTCTTTGCAACAGCCATTGGGAAATGGTGCTATTAGCATGTGCCCATTTAACAGATGGGGGAAACTAAAGCAGACAAAAGATTCAACTGGGGGGCGGCTAGGTGGCGTAGTGGATAAAGCACCAGCCCTGGAGTCGGGAGTACCTGGGTTCAAATATGGCCTCAGACACTTAATAATGACCTAGTTGTGTGGCCTTGGGCAAGCCACTTAACCCCATTTGCCTTGCAAAAACCTAAAAAAAAAAATCAACTGGAGTTACATCACTAGTAAATGTCTAAGCCTGGATTTGAACTCAAATCTTTAAGACTCCAGGTAACACCATGCTTCCTAATTGCTTGGTCTATTGTTTTGATGGATGTTCTTATTTGTAGTTGGGGGGGTTTTCTTTTGGTTGAGTTAAAAAAAATTTTTAATGAAAAAATAAAAGTAAATAATTTTTAAAAAAGAAAAAAGTTTAAAAATGCGTTATTTCATGTCTTAAGGGCCTATGCCATTGGGATAGACTTTCTACAAAGACTGAATAAATGTGGGAGCAGACCCAGTGCACCATAGATGCTTCCTTCTGGCAAAGAAGAGATTCTGGAGTAAGATCCAAGCATTGCTAAGGTGTTGAGGAGCAAGCCTAGTGATAGATCACACAAGTGTTGTCCAAGGGCCAAGGAGCCACATTCAGAAACCCTAGTCCCAATGGGCCCCCAGGGGATGCACTTGGGGCCGTAGTAGCCCCCAGAGTCTTGAAGACTTCTGTAAAGTTGTAGAGGGCTAGTGGCTCACTTTGTAAAATGGCATCCTGGGTTCTTGAAGTAGGGAAAGTGAAAAGAGCACTAACTCTGATCTCACAAGATCTGCATTCAAATCCTCCCTGGGAAGCATGAATGAATAAATGAATGAGCAAAATATTCCCTACTGTCAAAGAAATGCATATTCTAACAAAGGGAAATAACCCATACATATGGGAATTTTCAGGTGCAAATCAGACATGATCTTGGAAGAAATATGATATAGTGGAAAGAGGGTTGAATTTAAACATCAGAGGACATAGGTTCTAATTCCAGCTCTCTTGGGCAAGTCACTCAACCTCTCGGGGTCTCAGTTTCCTTATCTGTAAAAGGAGGGTGCTGGGCTTAGATGGCCTCTGAGGTCTCTTCCAATTCTGCATCCATGATCCCAAGAATATTATATGACCAACTAGGGACAAAGCCCATCATTTATTCAACTATTCCCTCCATCAGAGTTGATTCACTCTTCAAAGACACAGGAGGGGGGGGGGGAAGAAAAAGAAAGAATACTCAGGATATATCCAAAGACCTGAAATTCAGGGCATAGAAGGGCTTAGGATTTGGGTGCCCATGCCACTTAAGCACAATTTTATTGTCATTTTTCTCTTTAGCTACTTGGAGAGATTAGAAAAATCAAGTCTGTCTCTTCTTTTCATGGAAATAAAATTCTATTTTTCCTTATAACATTGGTGCTTCTCGGTGACCATTCAATCCTTCAATAGCAACAAAAATGATAACTCACATGTATATAATTCTTTGAGCTTTGCAATGTGCTTTGTATTTGTTATCCTGTGGAGCCTTTTTGGAGCCATCCCTGGTAGATGCATAGGGCAAGAAACCTGAGTGTGATTCTAAACAAACCTTCATTATTAAGGGAAACTCCCTGTATGGAGGGTTGGTTCATCAATCAGCAGGCAGAAAAGCAGACTGCATGGCATGGTAGCAGATGAAAGACATTCTGGTCCTATGGAGTATCCAGAAAAACTCATTTCTAGAGTTTTAGAATAGAAGTGATCTCAGTCAGCATCTAAGCCAGCACTTCTCAACAACACCAACAAAATGCGTGGTGAATCCCCAGGATAATTCAATATACTAATCATAATATTCTTTTAGATTTATTCATTAAGTGCTCACAACTACAATAATAACTTTGCCCCCAATTGCAAATTTTGCTTTATATAATTATAACAATAAAAAAATGTTATTCTCCCTATCCTTAGGAAAACTCTAGATATAAAATTATAAACTATAATTATATAATAATTGCAAATGTTTTGTATGGAACATTCTGTAAGATTTCAAAGAAGAAATCTGCTAAGACTCCAATACTTCCCATTATCTGCAAGACTTCATATCAAATTTCTTTATTTTACAAAAATGGTGTGAGCATGATTATAATGGTTTTGAATAATCACTGCAGAAACAAAGTCAGAAACCTTCAAACATGCACATATTATTGCCAAAAACAGGGAAAATGAATTTGTAGCATAATTAGACAATTATTTAAGGCACTTTTAAAGAATGTTTAGTGTGAACTCCTTGAACCATTATGGCAAACCACTAAATGGAGAACCTCTGATTTACATCAAAGCCCTCATTCTGCAGATAAGGAAACTGAGACCTATAGCATTATAGCTTATAGCACCATAAATTTTAAATCTGGAAAGGGGGGCACTTGGAGGATTACTTGGAAGGTCATGGAGGAAGTAAAGAATCAAACCCAGATCTCTTAACTCTAAAGGCAGAGCTCAGAAGGCTAGGGAAGCACAGTATATTTGCCTCTCCTCTCTGCAAGAATGATGGGCTTCTGAGTAATGAACACGTTCTCTAAATCGTACTGTGACACCAAAGAGTGCTGAGAAGTCATTTTCTACAGTTCACTGTCCCCATAGTCAATGGTGCTTGACTTGATTACTCCGTCCTCAAGGCTGGAGGAGATGCGGGCACCATTTTAGATTTGTTTTTAAAACATTAGTTAAATAAGATTGTACCCAAAGAAATAGTTGTGGTGAGCGATGGGTCTCTCATATGGTAATTTCCTAGGTGAATGTTAATTTGAGAGCAGAAAATACACTTCATAGCTAAGTACATAGCTCTGTGCGTGTGTGTGGATATGTGTCTATACATCACTTCGTATTTAGGGGCTTGGGGAAGCGGGAACAGCCAAGGGATGCTCACTTCTGCACAAACTGATTAGCCTTCTGGTCCTCAATTCACCAAGGTCGATCTAACAGATTTGTTTCCTGGTTCGCTTCCCATTTGGCGGCCATCTGACACTCACAGCGCAGAGCTGATAGGTTCTGTTGTTGTTGTTATTGTTGTCATGGTTGTATTGGAATAACTTTTCAATGGAAAAATTATGTCCCCGTTTCGAACACAACAATGATTTCTTACAGTGCACCGGAGGCCAGCAATAAAAATCAGTGATGGGATCCAGAGTTTGATGAAAGGCCTGGGAGCCAAGGGAAAATAGATGGGGAAGCTGTGTGGGATGAAGTGAGTTATTAGTATGTATTATTTATATGGCACTGTAAATATAGACAACGATGAACCATCAATTGTCTTGCCAACAACCGCCAAGAGATTCATCTTCTGGCAGGCCAGAAATAGTCCTGGCTTCACAAAACACATTAGGCTGAGTATTTGTTCCTGATGTATAAGACTAAGATAGTATGTTGTAGAAGGGGGAGAGCTGTACTGTATTAGGACATAGGGAACCCTGGGGTTTTGATCTAATCTCCAGAGTCAGAGATTTCCATTTTTGCCATTGATGTTTATTAACTGTGTGACCTTAGATAAGTCACTTAACCTCATTAGGCTTTCCTCATCTGTAGAGGAGTTTGGATTACATGGCCTCTGAGGTCCTTTCCAGTTCTAAATCTATAGGTCTTTGAACCTCAGTTTCCACATTTGCAAAATGGTGGTGACTTTCTAAAGTCCAGTCTGTGATTTAAATCCACGATCCCATGAAAAGATATAAAGGGTGTTGACCTGAAGATCAAAAAGACCTGAGATCTAGTTTTAGACCTGCCATAACTAGACAGCTTCTTAAATAAGTTGTTTCCTCTCTCCCTGGGCTCCATTTTTCTCACTTCTTAATAGAGAATGTTGGAGGCAGCTAGGTGGCATAGTGGATAAAGTACCAGCCTTGGAGTCAGGAGTACCTGGGTTCAAATCCAGTCTCAGACAATAATTACCTAGCTGTGTAGCCTTGGGCAAGCCACTTAACCCCATTTGCCTTACAAAAACCTTAAAAAAAAAAGAAAGAGAATGTTGTACTTGAGGGTACCTAAGATCCCTCTTTTCCCTTAATATTTCTTGATTCTAAAACCAAAAAAAAAAAAAAACTCATTCCTTTTGCATTTGATTCTTTATTTATTGTTCCCAATGACTCTAAAATCTAGGGATGAATCTTTCCTCCCTGGGAAAAGAATGTGACTCCCAAAGCAGGCTTCATAACTGGTCTTCCTCATTCACTTTGCACCTCCATTCTTCATGAATCATAGAATTACTAGAGATGGAAAGTTAAGGAAAGTCTACCCTTGTGATGCTATCCACATTAAAATTCTCTCATTACAAATGTATGTTGGGGTGGCTAGGTAGCACAGTGGATAAAGCACCGGCCTTGGAGTCAGGAGTAACTGGGTTCAAATCCGGTCTCAGACACTTAATAATTCCCTAGCTATGTGGCCTTGGGCAAGCCACTTAACCCTGTCTGCCTTGCAAAAACCTAAAAAAAAATGTATGTTGACAACCCAATTATATCATCACATCTCCCAAAGCTTCTGGGCTCTGCCTTTTCCTCACATTGGGTAAGATTTGGGTCATATGGTTAAAGAATGGAAAGAGGAAGCAGAGGGAGATAGGGTAGGTGGACTATTAGACTATAAGCTCCTTGAGGACAGGGCTAATTTGTAGAAGTTCCTCCCCCCACATTTAGCAAATGTCTGACACACAATAGGTCCTGAATTACTTTATGGTTACTGAACCTTGTTTGCTTATTGTTTTCACAGATATGATTAGGGATGCTTCAATTCTACGGGCTACTATTTTCTCTGGAGTACTCTCTCCAGGGGTATACATCACAACCCATTTATTTTTTTAAGATTTTAAATTTTTTTTATTAAAGGTATTTTTTGAGTTTTACAATTTCCCCCCAATCTTGCTTCCCTCCCACCCCCCACAGAAAGCACTGTGTCAGTCTTTACTTTGTTTCCATGTTGTACCTTGATCCTAATTGGGTGTGATGAGAGAGAAATCTTATCCTTAAAGAGAAGTCTAAGAGGTAACAAGATCAGACAATAAGATGTCTGTTTTTTTTTTCTAAATTAAAGGGAATAGTCCTTCCACAGCTCCTTATCTGGATACGGATGGTACTCTCCTTTGCAGACAGCCCAAAATTGTTCCGGATTGTTGCACTGATGGAATGAGCAAGTCCTTCAAGGTTGAACCTCACTCCCTTGTTGCTGTTAGGGTGTACAGCATCTCACTCAGCATCAGTTCATGCAATTCCCTCCAGGTTTCCCTGAAATCCCACCCCTCCTGGTTTCTAATAGAACAATAGTGTTCCATGACATACATATACCACAGTTTGCTAAGCCATTCCCCAATTGAAGGACATTTACTGGATTTCCAATTCTTTGCCACCACAAACAGGGCTGCTATAAATATTTTTGTACAAGTAATGTTTTTACCCTTTTTCCTCATCTCTTCGGGGTATAGACCCAGTAGTAACAACCCATTTATTTTTCTCTTGCTCTGTGACTTTTGATAATTTTCTCTAGCTAATCCTCCAGAGGGAGCCTTCAGCATATCCTCATTTCCTTTAAGTCTCTTGATAATGTAAAAATAACAATGGAAAATGTAGACAGTTCATTGATTGTCCCTCATTTTCTCTACATGACAGACCTATCTTCCTTTCTATTTCTAAATTTCTCTGATGATGTCCTTGCACCATTTTTCCTGCACAGTCCTTTATTTACAATGTATTGCAAGCTATCTATCCTCCCTATGACATATATCCATTGACCTCTGGTGTCCCTCAACTTTAATTTTTGAAAGATTGCTCATATATCTTGAATCATGACCTTATAGCATCATTGCAAGAATGTTTTTTGTTAATTTTTTTAAAAACTAGATTGTGGGGGAAAAGAACTGGAAATTGAGGGGATGCCCCTCAGTTGGGGAATGACTGAACAAGTTGTGGCATAAGAATATAATGTAATATTTTTGCTCTTTAAGAAACAATGAAGAGCAGCTAGGTGGTGTAGACCTGAGTTTAAATCTGGTCTCAGATTCTTAATAATTACTTAGCTGTGTGACCTTCCCCATTGCTTTGCAAAAACAAAAAAAAAAGAAAAAAAGAAACAATGAGCAGACAGATTTCAGAAAAATCTGGAAAGATTTACATGAACTGAGACTAAGTGAAATGAGCAGAACCAGAAGATCATTGTAAATCTTAATAGCAACATTATGAGATGATTAACTATGATGGACTTAGCTCTTCTCAGCAATATAATGATCAAAGACAATTCTAAAAGACCTGCATTAGAAAATGCCATCCACATCCATAGAAAGAACTATGGAATCTGACTGCAGATCAAAGCACACTATTTTCACCTTTCAGATTTTTTTTTTGCTTTTCCCTTCTCATGGTTCAGCTTCTTCTTTCACAGCATGACCAATATTGAAAGACATGTTCATGTATAACTTATATGATTGCTTGTTGTCCTAGGGTGGGAGGAGGGATGGATAGGAAGGAAAAAAACTTTATTAAAATGTATGTTGAAAATTATCTCTACATATATTTAGATAAATAATTAAGAACAAATAGATAGATAGATAGATAGATAGATAGATCGATAGATAGATAGATGGATGATGTTTCAGGGATCTAGGAGGTTCTTTCCTCCTCCTTTTGTTTCATTCTTGGTTCAGTTCATAGTTAGGGACTATCTAAGATGTACTGATGGACCAAATCTGTGAAATATCCATTCAACTACATACCATGGTCTGGCTAATAGCATCCTTCAGCCACTTAGATAGTTCATCCAAACTCTTTGCTGTGACCACGGATCTCATTTAGGAGGCTCTATAGTGCTCCAGGGCTTGATAGAATTAACCAAATATCATTCACAAACAGGAACATTTGGATAACTTCACTATCTTTAGTAATCTCTCTTTCATGAGTTCTGAGCAGAGTATATGCAATCATGTTGGGGGAAACTACCCTGGCCTCCGTTTTCAATGCCTTTCTTAGCATAAAATCTTGAATTCAATCTCCCTCTTCAAGATAAGAGCAGGGAGAAAAAGGTGGAGGGGGATGGTATTGTATTCTCCAGACCTTCTTTATACTTTGCCACCTGTTAGTTCAGAGAATAATAAATATAAGACATGGCAGTGACAGTCAGATAGTCTTGTAAAAGACCCTTGTTGGCTTGCCCCTTGCCCTGATGCTGATTGACAGCTCAACTAATCGGTAACATTTATTGAAAGGAGAAAGCTTATGTTGCTATTCACCTAGAACTATTTCTACCAAATCCCTACATATAATCCTGTTTACACATCAAAAATATCTGCACTGCCAGACTTGGACAGCCAGAATTAACTTGCAGTGATTCTTAATGTGCCTCCCTGCATTAAATCTCAGCTACAGATTCTTCTGGGAAGAGTACCATATTGTTAGTAGTTTTATCATATGAATGTATTTGTCAGATTTCTATCATCAAAGGTAAAAATGGAGGCCAAGTTAGCAGGGAAGCACTGGTTTATGTCAATTCCTATCACCCCTACAGTTGCCTGGCCATCCTCACCACCATCTCCAACCATTGACCAACTACCATCACCAGGCAGGGAATCCCACGAACCCAGTGGATCTGCTTCCAGTCCAGCTCCTATAATCATTATAGTGCCCCTAGACTTAAAATAACATATTATTATAATAAGCATTATATCTGCATACACATGTCCCTGAATCTTTTATTATCCTCAAGAAGACAAAGAAATGAGAGTGAGTTTAGATCATTGATAAGAAGAAGAAACTGCGGGTGGCTAGATGGTGCAGTGGATAGAGCACAGTCTTGGAGTCAGGAATACCTGAGTTCAACTCTGGTCTCAGACACATAATAATTACCTAGCTGTGTGGTCTTGGGCAAGCCACTTAACCCCATTGCCTTGCAAAAAAAACTAATAAAAAAAAAAAAGAAGGAATCAGAAGCAGAGCTACATGGTACATTGGATAGAGTACTGAACCTAAATCAGAAAGACCAGAGTTCAAATCTGACCTCAGATACTCATAAGTTTTGGAACCCTGGGCAAGTCTCTTCACCATTTACCTCAATTTTCTCATCTGTAAAATGAGTTGGAAAAGGAATTGACAAATTACTACAGTGTCTTTGCCAAGAAAATTCCAAAAAGGATCAAGAAGAGTCAGACTCCATAGAAGCAGATATATGGCTCTGTAGATAGAGTCTGGAATCCAGAGTGTTTGAGTTCAAATTCAGTCTCAGCTTCTAGTTGTGTAACCCTGGGCAAGTCATTTAGCTTCTGTTTGCCTTAATCCACTGGAGAAGGAAATGGCAAAACACACCAGTATCCCTGCCAGGAAAATCCCATGTTGGTCAATAGTGTGGTCACTAGTGTCATAAAGACTCGGACACGTCTGAATGACTGAACAACAAAGGAGCCTATTTAGCTTCATAGCTTTGCCAATCTCAAGTCATTTTTGAGTTTGTTAGCTTCAATATACTGAGTCTCCATCCTGTTTCTGATACCGATATCATAATGGCTGCCTTAGAGAACTATTATTGCTCTTTTGGGGAGTGAGACCATATGCATCAAATTAGTCAACAGTCTTCCACTCTGTCATTAAGCAGTTCCACGGTTATTATCCTAACAGTAAAAAAGTGGAAGGGGGGGGGGGAGGAAAAACTTCTTAAACACCTGGGAGACTTTAAAAGTCATCAGTCTTAATGAAAGATCCTGTGCCTCTACTCTTAGCTGGTTAGGGCTAGTAAAATCTTTTATCTCTTCCCCACTGAAGAACACAACTTAATCTAGCCCCTTCATTTTAAAGATGAGAAAACTGAGGCCCATGAGGTTAAATGACTTGCCCAAAGTCACACATAAAATATTTGGGATTTTGAACCCAGAGTTTCTGTCCAAATCCAAAACTCTTTATACTGTACTAAACTGTGGCAGAGTCAGAATCCAAACCCAGCCTCTCATTAATATCACAACTGCTAACACTGTCCTCATATAAATAACCATAGTCTATCAGGAGTCAAAGATCTCCATAAGTCATCCTTCTTTCTACATGAGGAAACATCTTGGCCCAACCTTTCTTACTCCATCTGAATGCCTTAAAAAAAAGTCCTTAGATTTGCCTCAATACTTATGATAGGAATTTAAAACAGTTTATGATCAAATAGCATTTTTTAATTTGTCTTGATTCATGTGAAAGTAATTTGAATCCACATTAGTATTCTGTGAACTGATCATTAACACTTCCTAACTGATTTTGTAAACACATTTTGCTTCCAAAATAAACATCAACAGGAAAGGGGAACACTTAGTGTAGCTGACGCATGAAGACACACACATTAACACAGAGGGCAGAATCCCCAGCATAAAACGCGAAGATATTCAAGAGTCATTTCCTCCACTAGCTCTCTTCATGAAAAACCTGGAGGAAAATG
>NC_133660.1:256537546-256575046 GCF_037893015.1 Macrotis lagotis | reverse complement strand
AAGCTATTAGCATCTAAGGAGTTAAAGAAACCTTAAGGAAAGGTTTTATACGGGGGGGGGGGGGGGCAGCTAGGTGGTGCAGTGGATAGAGCACTGGCCCTGGAGTCAGGAGTCCCTGACTTTAAATCCGGCCTCAGACACTTAATAATTACCTAGCTGTGTGGCCTTGGGCAAGCCACTTAACCCCATTTGCCTTGCAAAACAAAAAAGAAAGGTTTTATACAAAAGGGGATCTTGAGTTGTAGTTGTAGTTATAGTAAGAGCAGTAGCAACAGCTAGCATTCAAGGTTTACAAGGCACTTT
This sequence comes from Macrotis lagotis, assembly GCF_037893015.1. Taxonomy (NCBI): domain Eukaryota; kingdom Metazoa; phylum Chordata; class Mammalia; order Peramelemorphia; family Peramelidae; genus Macrotis; species Macrotis lagotis. The sequence goes on along the minus strand of NC_133660.1, from coordinate 256,574,743 downwards.
GCAATCTCTGTTGGTCTGTAGTACTATTCTACAATGAGTAGCTTAATCTAATCTACATTACTATCTCATTTTATTCTCACAGCATCCCTGAAGATAGGCATCTTTATTATACCCCTTTTACAGATGAGGAAATTGAGGCAAGCAACTGTTAAATGACTTGACCAGGGTTACATGGAAAGTTAATATTTGAAACTGGATCTGAATCCAGATCTTCCTAACTTCAGGTCTAAAGCTTTAGCCTCTGTGCACTGATAGTTGTTGTGATCGGCCTTGCTACGTAATTTTACATTGCTGAAGTTTTTTACATTCATTATTCCATTTGAGGCTCACCATGAAATAGGAAAGTAGGAGTGTTATCCCATTTTACAAAAAAAAAAAAAGAAGAGGATGGGGGAACCAGTCTCAGAAATATTGTCATGTGCCCGAGATACCACTGTTCAGCAGAAGCTGAATAGACAGGAGGCCATCCAACCCTCCTTTTTTCAAACTCCCTCCTCTTTCCATTAAGCTCCACTTCCCCATTTCTTTACCTTGAAGTTGGCCTATTAGCGTTACACCTAATCTCTCTATTTTGTCAGTCTATCCTGCCAAGCTCTCTTCCCCCTCCTCCTCCTCCTCCTCTTCTTCTTTCTTTATCTCCTCTTCCTCCTTTTTTCCTCCTCCTTTTCTTTCTCCTCTTTCTCCTCTTCCTCCTTCTCCTCTTCTTTTTCCTCCTCTTCCTCCATCTTCTCTTTCTTAGTCCTCAAACTCCCTTTATCTCCCTATGCAGCCTACAGAAGCCTCTAGATAGAAAAGACATCTCTGCATACCCAAAACCTAGAGAAATGCCTGGAGATTAATGACTCTTTTATGGTCTGAGTTGGAAAGGCACACCACCGAAATGGGGCTTGGTTAGGCCCTGCTCCACACTCCGAATTTAATTGAAGTATGTTATCTATAATAGGTTCAGATGTTTGTATTCTTCAGCACTTTGTGGATTCCGAAACAGATGGGCTATGGCCAGGAAGCAGCGGAGAACAGACTGGCAGAAAGCAGGCTGGCATTCTGACAAAGGCAGGTACAGCTGTGGTAGGGCCCGTATTCAGCAAGCCCACCTACTGCATCAGCAGCCTGCTCTCCCCACAATGCCGCCATGACCGTCTTAATGAAGAGGAGAAGTAAGCATGAAGCTAGGTTTTCCGGGGCTCCCAACATTGGAGAAACCCAGAAGAATCAACATGAGAGAAATGATGCCAAGTTCTTGGATTCTCACTTCTCTACAGCAGTCCCACACCCCCCACTAAAAAAGAGAGGATTGGAAGGTGGGGGAGAGATAAGCACTCCAAGAAAATGCATATCCAGGAAACAGTTTGAGTTTCTGGCCAATTTTTTTATTAATCATATTTAAATTTTTCCCCCTTTAAAAATATTGATATTTTTTCAATGAATAAGCATTTTTTCTCTCTCTACCTACCCTACCTTTAAAATAAATATGGCCAATGTAGTCTTTTTTTTTTTTTGCTTGACTCTGCATATTTGTTGTGAGGATTTTGTTTTCCTAATTTTTTTTTAATATAAGTGGATTTAAAGTCCAGGAAATAGAATGGACAAAAGAATGGAGAATGGAATCTGGAGTCAAAGAATGGAAGAGTCCTTAAAGACTGGTCCCCTCCCTCACCCCTTCCTTTAACAAGTCACAAGATAGAGGCTCATGGTGGGAAGAGACTTGCCCAAGGTCACACAGCTAGCTGATGTCGGAGTTGGCATCAGAACACAGGTTTCCTGACTCCTAGCCCAATAGCTTTCCACTATACCAGGCTGCAAGGCTCTGTTAATGAGGACTATTAGCCTACAATTCCCTCTCTAGGCAGCAAAGCTAGATGAGAACCCAAGGTTTTTTAATTAACTCCACTTTTGTCTTTGTCTATTCCAGCAGCCGACAAAGGTACCTGATGAACATTTGCTGATTGACTGATTTCAGAAAAATCTCTAAGAAGGAACAGTTCCATTAAATTACTGCTCACATTGAAAGATAGTTTAAAAAGTAAGGGCAGCTAGGTGTCATAGTGGATAGAGCACTGACCTTAGATTCAGGAGGATGGAAGTTTAATCCAGCCTCAGACACTTGATATTTACTAGCTGTGTGGCCTTGGGCAAGTCACTGAACCCTGTCTCCCATCTAGAGCCCTCTCCAGGCATCCTGATTCCTATCTGGCCACTAGACCCTGATAACTGCAGAGGAGAAAGCAAGACTGGTAACTTAGCACAGCCCCCCTCTCTCCAATCCAATTCATGTGTTTGTCATCTCCTTGATCTCATGATCTTCTTTGGAAATGAAGGACAAAATAAAACCATGATTACTTTGCATTCAAAATCTCATTTGAGTTTTTGAACAAACCTAAATTAGAAAGCAAATAAGATTTCCATTTTATTATCCTCAGATAAAGACACTAAGGTTTTGAGAGATCAGATGGATAGATACCATATCCTGCCTCAAATACTTAGTAAACATATGACCCTGGGCAAGTCACTTATCCTGTCTGCCTCAGTTTACGCAACTGTAAAATAGAGACAATATTAGAACCTACCTCTCAGGGTTTTTTTTAGTGTAAAATGAAAAAATATTTATAAAACACTTTACAAACCTAAGAATACTATTTCAATGCTTGTTATTACTATTATGATCCAATACCATAGAGCTAGTAAGTAATTAAGAGCCCAGGCCTCTTGACTCCAAAGTCAATGTTCTTTCTCTTCAGAGTAAGAGAAATTATATAACAAGTAACAGAAACTATCTCCAAGTATACCTAGGGAATCCAGGTAGATGTAGGACCTTGGGCAAGTCACTTCACCTGTGCATGCCTCAGTTTATCCATCCATAAAACATTTTGAGAAAGTTATAGAACCTACCTCTCAGGGTTCTTTTTGAGCACAAAATGGGAAAATATTTATAAAACACTCTACAAACCTGAAAATACTATTTCAATGCTAGCTATTACTATTAGAATCCAAGGCCATAGAGCAGGTAAGTAACTGAACCCAGGTCTCTTGACTCCAAGGTCAATGTTCTTTCCATTCAGTGTAAGAGAAATTATGTATCAAGTGAGTGGCTATCTCCAGTTATACCTAGGGAACCCAGGTAGTTGTAGAACCCTGGGCAAGTCACTTCACCAGTGTGCCTCAGGTGATTTGTTAGAATATTTTCAATGTCACAGAGAGGTTGCACACTGGAAAGTCTCTACAGTTGAGGAAATCACATTTTTTTCCAAGCATTCATTGCATGTGCAAAAAGGAAAAACCACCATAGGATATTTCTAGGTTCTCTTATTTCAAACCAGACTGCATAGAGATGGACATATTTATTACTTCTGGCCTCAAAGCATCCATGCAATAGAACCTGTTCTAAGCACAAAATGAGAAAAAGAGGGGGGGAAAAGAATTTGGATAAAACAACAACCCATAATTATTCTAAGAGAGGGGAAATGTGTGCCTTGAAATATTGAAGTAATTATCAGGTTAAATTTCTATGATCCCTGCAATTTCAATGAAACCTGGAAATGTTGGTAGCTGTGCGTCCCAGCATATCTTGTAACATGAAATTATACTTCTTTTTCACTTAGACTAAAAGGTCATAATTAAAGTGGTAATGAAACTAAGTGAGTAATGAAATATAGAATTCTACCAGGGTACAAAACTTGAAGAATCCATTTCCCCTCTTAAGAAGTTGGGCTACAATATCAGTATCTCCGCCAAGTCAGAGTTCCATCCTGTCCCCCTCCCTGCAAAGATGAGGAAGCAACATTTTAGTGGAGCTGCAGGGAATGTATATTGAAAACCCCTGAAATTTCTTGAATCATGCATGCATAAATTCCCTCTTCTAAGAAAATATAAGTTCCTGGATGGCAGAAACTGACTCAATTTTGTATTTGTATCACCATTGTAGATGTATTTATTTTCAATAAATAAATAATGCCTAGTTAAGAATCAATTTTTAAAAAATGCTTATTGCTTGCTCATATGAGATTCCACTTTTTTGGCTCTGGTTCATTTTTTTAAAAATTTTAAACTCCCACCTTCAACCCCCTAGGCAAATTTTTAAAACTAAAACAAATTCCTTCATAAAAATCTAACTTGTTTGATTTTTCAAATTGATTTGGATTACTGGAGGTCAATAGCTTCAAATCTGACATTTAGACCTGTGACATTATAATAACTATTATGTGTGATGTGATAATAGTATTACAAATTTCTATGGTATTTTAAAAGTTGACTTTTCTTATGGCAACCCTTCTGTAAAGGAGAGAGTGCAAATGTTGGTGTCCTTATTTTATAGATGGGGAAACTGAGGCCCCAATATATAAAGTGACTTGGTCAAGATCACATGCCTAACCAGATTGGCCATCCAAATATCATAACATCTAGTCCAGTTCTCCTCCTCCTATGCTACTCTGTCATAGGACTCAACTTCTCTGAAAATCAGTTTCTTTTAATGTTCAGCTGAGAGCTGATCACTGGGCTATATGGCCCAGAATTAGAGAGACATTCTGATATAATAGGAAGGGCATTTTACAAGCCCCAGGAAGCCCTCCACTCAATTATGTGGTCTATCACTAAATAAATGTGTGACTATGTTTAAGTAACTTCAGGGCTTACAAATATGAAAAATATGGAGAGAGGCAATCCATTGTGGGGGGATAGTGTGTTAAAGACTAGAAGACCTAGATTCAAGCCCTGCCTAACACCCATTGACTGTGTGACCTTGAACAAATAATTTAATCCTCCAATGTCATGTAGTCCCTAAGACTCTGAGTTACAGATAAGTCATTGGTTCACATCAAAGGAAAGAGTTTCCATGTTTGGAGTTCCCTATACTAAATCTCAGGTCTAGATTTTTATACGTTATACAAGCTAAGAAACTTTCCCAGGGTTGCATGAAAATAGTGGGAAGGACAGATTAATTTTAATAGCTTAAAATTTTTGAAAAATGAACCAGAGACAAAAATGGAAAATCAAACAAATCAATAGCAAGCATTTATTTAAAATTTATTATATATGCATATAAATTTATACATGCATGTATATACACATATGCAATACACATATTTAATATATATACATGCATGGGCGCACATATTATATGCCTAGATGTGCATGCTTACATGCATGTGTCTATACATACATTATATAGGTAATGTAATGAGATAGAGCAACTATGTGGTGCAGTGGATAGAGCACTGGCCTAGGAGTCAGGAGGATGGGAGTTTGAATCCAGCCTCGGACACTTGCCACTTACTGTATGACCTTGGACAAGTCACTTCACCCTCATTGCCTCCCATCCAGGGCCATCTCCAGTCATCCTGATCCATATCTAGCCATTGGACCCAGATGGCTCTGGAGAGAAAGTGAGGCTAGTGACTTTGACAGACTTCCCCCCATTCAAATGCAAATTATATGCTTGTTGTGGCATCACCTCCCTGATGCTGTGGTCCTCTTCAAAAATGAAAGATAAACATTATGATGTAATGTGATATAAAATGAATAAATGTACATGTAAACACATATTTTAATATGCTCACACATATTTGTATATATATACATTATATTGTATTTTATATTATATATTATATCCTGTATATACTTATATGCATGTGTCTATACATACATTGCATTGTATGTATTGATTCAATGCAAAATATAGACATGTGCATGGATATACACACACATATAAATAAATATGTATACATCTCATGACCTAGACAGCTCCTAAAGTCATTTCAACTTCAGTCAATTATTCTGTGATCCTGAGATCATTGTCCTTCCTTAGAGTTGTCCTGGGAATCAGGTGAGAATAAGCTTTGCAAACCCAATGCCCGAGATTAGTAATTAAATGTTGAAAATACACTGCAGCTTCTGTTGCTCTAGTTGAAACAGACCAGCTGGGGTAAATCAATACATTTGAAAAATTCAGATTAATATTAAAAGTGACCCAAAAGTCCATGCATGAGATTCCACTGAAATGGGCATTCCCTTCCAGGTCCCAATTAACCTACTGACTTGGGAAGCAACTAATTTCCTTGGGAATAGGGGTTAGATATTTGGGAATATTTTCATTTCAGGGAGAAGGGACAAAGAGAACAGGAAAATCTGTTGGAACTTTGGATTCTTGTGGTGATTTGTGGCCAACCTGTGGGAGGTCTTTGAAGCCTCAGTTTGAAGCAGTGGTCCTTCTCTAGGAGGCAGCATGGGTTCCATTGATCCTCCAAAGACGACAGGGTTCTCATTAGCATTCTAAGTATAACCCCTGCCCCTACCCTCCAAGTCAAAATGTCAGAAAGGGTCTTCTGATCCTTTGTGAATTGCCAAATAAACAGATTTCCAGTGGAGTAGGCCATTGCAATGCAAGCCCTGCCAAAGCAATCTTTATCATGTGGTTCCCACTAAGGATGGGGATTTGTTCTATAAGCTGAATTAAATGGTAGGAATAGAGTGAGAACCATCTCATCTTGTGTGCTCCCCAAAGTGATCTTTATTACATGATTATAGTTCTAAGACTAGACCTTCCTTCTTGTGCTGGGAAAAATTCTTAGGGACCATAGAGTTGGAAAGGAAGCCATTTATCTAGACCAACCTTCTCATTTTACAGATGAGGAAATCAAAACCCAGAGTAAGTGGTAGGACTGGATTCTAAGCCAGTGTTCTTTGCAGTGTCACCTTGAAATTAAAGACACAAAAACACATCAATCACAGTGGGTTACACATAAAGCATCCTCACATTCTTTTGCTTTTTCCCCAAGAACCTCTGTTTTTGAACACCTTTGGTTATATTGCAGTTTTTTTCTGCACAACCCTATAGGGAAGAGCCAAAGTGGATGCACTTTGTTTCAAAGGATGATAGATTTAGAGCTAGAAGAGATTTAGTGATCATCTAGTCCCCAGACTCCTTCCCTGTTTTTCAATGCAAAATCTAGGCCTATAAAGGTCAGATGAGTTGCCCAAACTCCACAAAGGAGGAGTCAGAAACCAAATATGATCATAGGTCCTTTGACTCCAAAAATCACTTTTCCCACTCTACCATGTTTCTTTTTGTTGTTAAAGTGATCTCTGTCCTTTCCCAATATCCTCTTGTAGATAAATTTAGTCTCATTCTAGATGTGTTTTTACAAACTCTTCAAGTGAAGGACATTGAAACCTGTGTTTTTGCAGATGTGGATACTGTCTCACCAACATAGCTCCAAACCCCTTTACATATTAACAGCTATTCTTCATGATTTGGCATGACTAAAGAAATCATTCATTCTCTTTCTAATTTTCAATCTCTCCTTTTTTCCTCACTATACTCAGTGCCTTAATTTTCAATTACATTGGCTTTTTTCAGTTAACAAAAAATATTTTCTCTCCTTCCCACTTCTTCCCAATTAAGAAAGAAAGAAAAACAAATCCTTCATAATAAGTATGTAGAGTCAAGCATACAATTTTCCCCATTAGCCATGTCCAAAAACTGGGTCTCACTGAGCACTTTAAAATGATTACCTCTCAGTCAGGAAATAGGTAACATGATTTATCATGGGTCCCCTTGAATTGTTGGTTTGCTTCATTGAGCAGAGTTCTTAAATCTTTCAAACTTGTTGATCTTCATAATTTTATTGTATTTTTCTTGGTTCTGCTCACTTCATTCTGCATCAGTTCAAACAAGTCTTCCCAGGTTTTTCTGAAACGATCTCCATCTTTTATAGCACAAAACATGCCATTATTTATGTCCTATAATTTATTCAGTCTTTTCCTAATTGAGGGGGTTTCCATTAGTTTCTATTTCTTTGCTACCAAGCAACAAGGTTAAATTCTCTTAATCCATTGAATCCTTCCTTGTTATCTATAAACCTAGCTAGATCTCCCTTATCTTTGGTGAGGGGGGAGCAATCAAGATTAAATGACTTGTCCATGGTCACCCAGCCAGTAAGTGTCTGAAACTGGATATGAAATAGCCTAACTTTTAGAATTGGTGCTCTATCCACAATTCCCAGAATGCTTATCTTATTTTTAAATAATGTCATAGGCTTTGATTCAGAAGACCTGGGTTCAAGACCAAGCTCTGTGACTAGCTAAATATGTTTCCATCAAGAAGTTACTTAAACTCTTTGGGTTTTCTTTTGGATTTTGCAAGGCATTGGGATCAAGTGACTTGCCCAACTTACACAGTTAAGTAAGTATTAAGTGTCTGAGATCAGATTTGAACTCAGGTCCTCCTGAATCCAGGGCTGATGCTCTATCTACTGCACCATCTAGCTGCCCCTGCTTTGTTTTTTTAATATGCAAGGAAAGATTTGGAAGTCACTAAGCTGCCTCTCCCCCATCTTTAAAAATAACTTCACTTGGGACAGCTAGGTGGTGCAATGGGTGGAGCACCAGCCCTAGAGTCAGGAGAACCTGAGTTCAAATCTGACCTCCGACACTTAATAATTACCTACCTGTGTGGCCTTGAGCAAGTCACTTAACCCCATTTGCCTTGCAAAAAAAAAATAACTTCACTTGACCTGGATATTCCTTCAAGTAACTGCCCCATATCTCTAATGCCACATCAAACTCCTTTCACAACTTTGAAAAAACTGCTATATTCCTCACCTCCATTACCTCACTTTGTACTCAATTTGCAGCCCATTTCCAATCTGACTTCTGATCCCAACATTAAATTAAACTGTTTTCAACAAAGTCAAAATATTCTATTTGTGAAATGAAATAACCTTTTCATCCTTTTTGAACTCTGTGCAGCATTTGACACTGTTGATTTCCTCCTTGCTGACTTACTTCCTTCCCTGCATTTTCATGATGCTGCTCTCTCCTGATTCTCTTAAATTGACTTACTCTTAGCCGGCTTGAGTTAAAAGAGCCATATACGTTTTAGACATCATTTACATTCTGTCAGCTGGGTGTACATACCTACCATATTCCATAGATCTGTTCTGGATTTGACTCTTTCTATTCTCTCTTGTCTGTCTCACCAATCCCCATGGCAGATGACCTGTGATTTATTATATGCTGAAGTCCTAGGATCTTCCCTGAGTTCCAGGCTCACATCATCAACTGCCTACTGGACAGCTCTATTAAGATACCCTAGAGAAATTTCAGCCTTCAGATGTCTAAAATGGAACTCATTATATTTTCCCCAAAGCAACCCTTAGTCTTAATTTCTTTAATTCAGATTTGCTAGGATCACAAAGATCTAAGTATGTGAAGCTAGGTTTAAGTTCAGGTTTTCCTGACTTTAGTTACTGACTGGCATTCAGACATGCATTCAGCCAATTCCAACTGATTTGTGAAAGTTAATTATTAAATTTTTATTGAGAGCACTTAAACCCCTGAAATTAGCAAACAGTACAAATCTGAACTTGATCCACTGTTTTGTGGATTGTCTAGACTTAATGTGATAAAGAAAATGTGAATAATTCAAATTAAACTTTAAAAAGTCTCATAAATGCATTTTCTATCCTTTCTCCTACCAGAGTTGATTGTTAAGCATTTGCCAGCACATTCTTAATTCATCCTCATTTCTGTAGCCTTGTATTTTATGTTTTCTGGTTATTATTCTAACCTTTGCTGACACCACTTCATCACCAACCTGGTTGTTATTTTGGCTCAAATATTATACATATGTGTTTAGTGACTTCCAAATCTTTCCTTGCATATAAAAAAACAAAGAAGGGGCAGCTAGATGGTGTAGTAGATAGAGCATCAGCCCTGGAGTCATTTCAAATCTGGTCTCAGACACTTAATACTTACTTAACTGTGAAATCTTGGGCAAGTCACTTGATCCCAATGCCTTGCAAAATCCAAAAGGGAAAAAAAAGAAAACCCAAAGAGTTTAAGTAACTTATTGATGGGAACATATCTACAGAGCTTGGTCTTGAACCCAGGTTTTCTGAATCAAAGCCTATGACATTATTTAAAAATAAGATAAGCATTCTGGGCAGTCTGTAATAACAACTACTTCATCTGGCCAACAAATACTGCCCTGCCATGCTTTAGATCTCTAAAGACTTACTATACCTGACTTACAATATCTTAAGTGTTCCTCATTCTCTTTTATGAAGTCTACTATCTATGAGTCTGAAAACATTCTTCCATGGGCCAGTTGTGTTCTTTGGGAAATGGCATCAAGGACCCTACAACTGGAATTAATGCCATCAGTTGCTAACTCTCTTTTTTGCAAAGGATTCTGGACCCATGGACTCTGTGACATGATCTCTTCCAATCGTGCAGAAGGTTAGATGAGCATCTGTCTCCATTCTGCTGAAAACTCTTGGGTCTGATAAGAGTTGAACATATGCTGCCTGGCAGGTGAGCCTAAGTTTGATCAACATAGCACTTTCCTCTACTGCATCTGCTCCTGGTGAACACTGCCTGAAGCAAGATGACCTTAGCAGACAAGATAGTTTGAGTTACCAGTCTGAGAGATGCACAAGCCAAGCAATGGTTTGCTTTTTGCCCCCTTTGAGCTTACACTGAAGTAACTCATAAACAAATGCCCCATGCTGATGCCTGGTTGAGACCATCCCTTCAGAGGCTGATCTCTGAACAAGTACAGAAGAGATTTACAAGCCGGGGATCAGTCATAGAACTCAATGTGTCACATCTTAGTCTAGGTCAGCTCTTTACCTTTAAGAAGCAGAAGGAGGTGTGGTTTGCATCTGCTGACAGTCTGCCATCAAAGGACACCATGCTGGAATATGTGCTGAGGGCTGCAAACTGGCATTTGGTGGCTACCTCTGCTGTAGGTTTGATTTGACCTGATCCCCAACTCAGTCTCACACTTCATTTTCTTCATTAGCTTGGATTTCTAACTATGAATAAGTACTCAGTTCATGCTAAAGTCTATTTTCTTTCTTCATTGGTGCAGTGAATCCCTCTCTTTGACACTCTAATTTTACTCCAATATTCTTTAACTCCAACAACTGCTTTGCTATTTCTGTTCCACATTTCCATAATCATCTCACTCCCTAGTGGGCAGTACATATTTTGATTGCCATTGGTTTGGCAGCTAACCCTTGCCTAGTTGATGCTGACCAACTGAAAGTGACATTTAGGGAAGAGTATTAATGCTCTTTGCATGGGTAACATCCTAAGACTACCTATTCAAATTTGACCTCAGATACTTAACCCTGTTTGCCTCCATTTCCTCTTCTGTAAAATGAACTGGAGAAGGAAATGATAATGTGAGTAAATTGGTGAGTAAATGGTGATGTGAGTAAATTAATTCTTGCCTATCAGCTAAGCAATATAAAAGCAACAATTACAAGATACCCTTCTGTACTAGGCAGAAAGATCTTGCCCCCTACTGCTGAGTTTTACAGAGAGTAAAGCCCTAGGGAAGTTTCTGCTTAGATTTCTTCTACCACAGAACTCTAAATCTAAATGAGACCCTACCTCACTTCCATTGTGAGTGTCTTTCTGGGCCAGTACCATACACTTTCATCCAAGGGAGATGAATTCAATCTTTACCCAGAAGATTATATTCTCTTTTAGTATCCCCAATTCCTATATATCCAATATGTACCCAACACCTAGTACTGAGCCATAGTATAAATCCTCAATAAATGTTTGTTGAATAGAATTGTTCAAAACAAAGTCCATTTTCAATCTCTACTTTTCCTTAGTGTTTATATCCTTTGGCATGTTTCTAGAGGGATTTGGAGATGGGTTGTAAATTGGCCAATTCTTCACTAGTTGATAACTATGGATGAAAGTTGACCTCCCTTTCATGTCTGAAAGTCTGATTGAAAGTCTTAGTTGTGGAGTGGCTAGGTGGCGCAGTGGATAAAGCATGGCCCTGGAGTCAGGAGTACCTGGGTTCAAATCCGGTCTCAGACACTTAATAATTACCTAGCTGTGTGGCTTTGGGCAAGCTACTTAACCCCATCTGCCTTGCAAAAACCTTTTAGGTTTAAGACTTTTTTTTTAAAAAAGTCTTAGTTGTGCTAAGCAATAGAAGCAACCAGAATGGATAATCACCTCACATTCCCTCAAAAGGACAAAGGTTATAGGAAGATGACAAGGACTGGTATCACCCATTCTGTGGTTGTTGTGACTTGGCAGGATACTACTTCCTTCTTCTAGTTCTCACATCTAAATAAGGAAGGAGTGAAACTAGTTTACACTCCCAGAGATGAGATTAACTAATGAAGTAATTTTTTTATCAATAATAGAAATCTCTGGTATCCTGACCAGTTGACTCCAACCTCCTGTCTCCCCTCTAATCTCCAAAACAGAAGAAACTTCCTCTAATAATTGCCACCCTCTGGGTGCCTCCTCTACTGAGGAGAGTGCTAACCCAAGACAAAACATACCACCTCACAAATAAAGGCAGGAATCTTAGAGTATTAGATTTAAAACTGAAAAGGACCTTGGAGACCATTAAGACCAACTCCAAGAGAAAATTTTATTTCTACTTTCTATATCAATAGTCTAGAATAATTCCTCAGAAACCCTTAGGAAGGGGTGAGCCAATCAGAATCACCAACACCACAAAGTCTCTAGTACTGGCTAAGATGGTATCAGTTTCTTTATTTTTAGGTATTGGTTTGACTTTTTTTTTGTAACTACAGCTGGACTGTTTACAGCCTGCTGACCCTGTTCTTTGTGGGTGTTCACTCTGAAGAAACTAAATGGTAGCTAAATAGATAGAGTACCAGACTTGAAGTGAGGAATATTCATCTCTCTGAGTTCAAATTTGACCTTGGATACTTAACCCTGTTTACCTCCATTTCTTCATCTGTAAAATGGGCTGGAGAAGAAAAATGGTAAACTATTCTAATATACTTGTCAAGAAAATCCCAAATGGGACCATGAAGAGTGAGACCTGGCTGAAAAATGACTGAACAATAGCAACAGGCATGTGACTGTTAGTGGCTCCTGCTTGGAATTCATCTGGTTTCATGACCTGAGCTTGGCCTTTTGAACAGAAAACAATGCAATGACGGCATGCCTATGTCAGTGTAACAGCCTTGTATCATCTAGAACTCCGTGAAATTGATAAACCAAAAGAACTTGTATTACGTTATACAGAGAAATCTTCCTTTTATTTGTCCAAAATGTTGATTCAAATCATTCTGAAATTTAAGGATATTGTCAGCAGCACGTAATGGACCATAGTACCCTTTCCCTCATCCTCCATCTAATTAATAGTTTGCTATTATTTCTGAGAAAAGTATAGATTTTAGAAAGCTCTTGGAAAAATCTCTGGGGGCTTTATCAGTTCCAGTCTTTATTCATTTTCTTTTTTCCTACTATTTTCCTGATACTTTCACTTTCTCATCATTTTTCTGAACCTGAGACTGCCGGGATTTGTAATCAGGAGAGAGAGAAGGTAGTTGGACTCCCACTCAGGACAATGTAGGCTATTGTTGCTAACAGAAAATGGGAGAGGGAGTGGGAAGTGGGAGTGGGGAGTGGGGCATGGAAAAGGAAAAGATACATCATAGTTCCAAAGTAAAAAGAACCAAATCTGAGTTTGAATAAATTGCAAGCTCTCTGCTTCCCTGATTGTTTAGCCTCCTGAATTTTGGCTTATGGCTTCAGCTTTGAATTCTATCTAAGAACCAACACCTCTGGTCTATGGATTATGTCTGCTCTTCTCCTTTCTCAAGCTTTGTCTCCCATTGCCTCCCTGCTGAATGTTATCATGATATCATTGAAGGAGCATTGGTCCTGAAGTCAGAGGGCCTGTGGTCAAATTCTGCCTTTGACACTTGTTACCTGTATCATCTTAGTCAAAACCCTTTTGCTCTCTGGGTGTCATTCCCTTATCTGTAAGAATGAGCCAGTTGGATTAAATGATCTCTGATGTCTTTTCCGGATCCAGATCCATGATCTTATCCTCCTCCCTGTTCAAGGATACTTACTGTCTTCGGCAGAAACCACCATCTTTTTATCTTACCATGACTTGCTAGCCAGTTGATTTTCCTTCATTTAACATCATTGAGATGTTCTATTATAGATGCATTGATCTTATTCCTTAAACTCTAGATTGACTTCCTCGTACTCCCAAACCTATTCTCTTTTCCCCTGCCAAAGCTGCAGGGGGTTCAGAATTTTATAATTCGATTTAGCATTTTTAGGACTCTTATCTTCATTGATCCCAAAATATTGGTGTTGCTACATGGGATATACCAGAGCTGGTTTGTATCCTCAGTCTTAGGGTTTTTTTTTAATTTTTAAATTTTTCCCCAGTTACATGCAAAAAAACAAGCAATACTTACTTCCAAAACCTTGGGTTCCAAATTCTCTCCCTCCCTCCCATCCCACTCCCCATCACTGAGAAAGCAAGTTACCCAGTGTGGACTAAAAAGGTGTAACCATGGAACATACCACTACAACAGTCATGTTGTAAAAGTAGACAACCCTCCCATACACAAAAAAAGAAACCTTCAAGAAAAAATAAAGCGGAGGGAGTGAGGGAAGTATGCTTCAGTCTCTATTCAGACACCATCAACTTTGTCTTTGGGGTGGATAGCATTCCCCATCATAAGTCCTTCCAAGTTCTCTTGGGTTGCAGCAATACTGATAAAAGGTGGGTCATTCACAGCTGATTATCCTGTAACTTTGCTGCTACTCTGTATTAGGTACATTTCCCACCACATCTGTTTATGTATGTTTTTTACTGAGAGCATCCTGTTCATCACTTCCTGTAACAGAACAGCATTTCATCTCAATCACACACCACAATTTGCCCAGCCATTCCCCAACTGCTGGGCATCCCCCTAATCTTCAACTCCCACTACTGGAAGAGAATTCATTAGGTTTTAACCACCAGTGGAGTACATTCGCCTCCAGCCAATCCCATGACTCATCCTCTACATTAGGGTTGCAAATCCTCACTCTGTGGTACCCAAAGGTACCATTAGATACCAGATCACCAATAGAGATCTTTATTCAAACATTCCTATATTCACTCACTCACTGATTCAGAATATACCCTCTTAATCTTTAAAACACCAATCAACCCAGTCCATGCAACCACAATACTAATCCTTCTTGTCCTTCCTGTGGGAGGTACATTCAATATTTCACTTCCACTATGAACCCCTAGGAGCCAGGTCTACCACCACACGAATACAATTCATAACATTCTATTCTATTCTATTCAAAGATATAATGTTACTAATTACCATTTATATAATACTTTAAGATTTGCAAAACCCTTTACAAGAGATACCAGTCCCTTTGGTTTGTATACTAACTATAAACCTGAAAAGATAGTGTTGAAGACTGGGCTTATGATTTACTGGTTATAGAGAACTCTCAGGTGAGGAAATCTCTACTAATGTAGATTGATACCTTCCCTTTGGCTTCTAGCTTCGAGAGTTTGCTAGGGTCACATGGTATATTTCAAAGGTGGAACCTGAACCCAGGTCCACCTGGCTTTAAGGTTAGCTCTCCATTCACTTTGCTATAAACTTGAAAACACTATAAAAATGTTAGTTATCATTATTCTAGCTGAGGTGGGTTTGGAAACGTGTTCATGGAGGATGAGATCACTACTAGTTGGAGGCATCAGAAAAGGGTTAATGAAAGAAACAGAATGAACAAGACACAGAGACATATTTGCCTGCACCTGACCCTAGGATTTTTTTTTCAATCTAGCTTACTGATGGCTTGATAGTGAATGCTAAAGATGTCTCAAAGTCTCAATTTTGTTCATGTCCTTCTGGGTTGCAAAAAAATGTGAAAATGATCCAAGATGACTAAAGGAATTGAGCCCCAACAAATCAAATGATGAGGAGTGTTCATGAAGAAGAAGGACCATTGAGAAATCTGCTGTTCACTGACATGTGGCTGACTCTATGTTCTCAAGATGTCTTTCAAAATCAACATGAGAATTGCTTTGGTGAGTAAACAAGCCAGGCAGACTGGAATATATGGCATGGACCTGAGTCTCTGACATTCAGACAAGCCTCTGAATACATGTCTTTCTGTACATGTTGTCTTATTCAATGCAATGTAAGTTTTTTAAAAGCAGGAAAAAAATTTATTTTTGTCTTTGAATGTCCAGTGCCTATGGAAGGGCCTGGCCCTTAGAAAACACTTGCTACATATTTGTTAATTGAGTCTTTGATTAATTGAATGACCAGTTTAAGTTCATTAACTAGCTTTTTGAGCCAGGGAAATCCAAGTTTAGCCTCCTCATCTATAAAACAGAAATAATAATAATAGTAATAATAATAACTGCATCTATTTCTCAGACTTTTGTGAAGATTCACTGAGATCATATTTGCAGCATGCTTCACAAGCCAGTAGGTATGATATAAATGCTAGCTATTTTATATCAAGGTATGTCTCAACTCGAATTGTCATGGTGGGTATAATCTCCTAATATGATTTATTTCAGCACAAGAGGACAATGGCTACTACTGAGTAAACATACTGTGTATGCTCAGATGAAAAACTGGAAGGACAATACGTGTCTCATTGGAGAATTGCTGAACAAACTGTTACATATTGAACTATTTCTCCAAAAAGAAATAATGATGAATTTGGAGAAACAGGGAACACATATGAACTGATGCAGAGTAAAGTGAGCAGAACCACAAGAAAAAATATATAAGGTGACTAAAGTAATATAAATAAAAACTATTCTAACAAGCAGATGAATTCTGATTAAGTACAATGATCATTGTTGGTCATGGAGAGTAGAAAATGGAACTAGTTTTTCTTCTCTAGGGCCATGAAGATTAATAGGATTAAAATGTTGTCCATGTTGTCAGATATGATCACTTGACTTAATTGCCATTCTTTGATAAGTGAGAGTTCATTGGGGAATGGGGTGACATATTAAGAAAAAGGCCATGTTGTACAAAATGGAAGACATCAATAAAATATATATATATATATATATATATATATTTAAAATGGCATCTTGATCACAGCACCTACTTAATTAAACCCATGTTCTTCATTTGACCATAGGACTGAGTATCAACATCCTCTTTGACACAGATTCAATCTGTAATATGACATTTCCCAAGCTCCCCACCAAGACACAAGATCAAAAAGTTGCTTTTCTTGCCTTGGAAAGACTCAATGTCAGTGGATCATGGAACTCAAAACTCATTTCCCCAGTCATTCCTTCCTCCTTGGCCATGCTCAAAGGGAGATTTATTTTCCTCCTAGAGAACCCATTACAAGTAATCAGTTCAGTCCAGTACTGGTCATCCCATGCTCATCCTCACTACACAGACTGTACTGTGGTCTATGCCAATGCTTCCCACTAATAAAATTAATTTGCCCTGTGTCAGCTCAATTGCTGAGCTGATCATGTCTTCATGATGAGTGGTTCTTGCTGTTTGCTCCCTGGCCCAGTAAGCTACATCATTTTGTACCATCAGCAATTACCAAAAAATGTACAGTTGTTCTTTCTTCCTAGGTCATTCATTAAAAGAGAGAAATAGCCCAAATATTTTATACTGAGAAAGTTTACTGAACAGAGGGTCTTGAAAAGAGCTAGAAAAAAATTGTATATAAATTGGACATTTGCAGATCCCACAAATGTTTAATTTCTCTTTATTGTCTCATTAGTAGTGGGGAATGGAGGTTCAATCTAATAGAGTTCCACTAGAGAATTCCAGACAACTCCAAACATAGATTTGGCATATGTATCAGAATCATCTATGTTCATAGTGGTATGGTAGAAAGGGTACTAAGATTCACATACAAGACAGCTGGACTTGAGTCACGGTTCTTCCAATCTATGTGTCCTTAAGCAAATAATATAACCACTTTGAGTTTTAATGTCTTGCTTCAACTTTATCACCCCACAATGATCAATGTTTTGAACCCTATGGGCACTTAATAAATGTTTGTAGAATGAATGAATTAACTTGAATGGTAACCCCATTCGTTTGACTGAGGAAAAAATGAGAAGTGACTTGTTCAGGGTCACACAAAAGGTCTGTGGTGGAGCTAGTAGTTCCTATCTCTCTTGACTTAGTCCCATACCATCCCCTTCACTGCTTCACAAAATATCATGGAAGGCATTGTGGTATCATGGGTGGGGGGGGAATTGGTTCTGAAGTCAGAGGACCTGAGGTCAAATTTCTTCTCATACTTGTGACCAAAAAAATGCTGACCTTTGAGGTTTCTTTCAGTCCTAGATCTATGATCCTACAGTTAGAGAATCATTCCTTTGAATGATGTCGACCTCCCATGATCTTTCTTAAAAAATACAAATTATCCTGGGAAGATTGAAGTCATAAGTCCCTAACACCTTAGAGTTAATGTTTTAACCAAATCTCTTGCTTCCATTCCAGTAAGAGAACTCAGGGAAGGACATGGTACTAAAGAAGTTGGGAAAGGGTAGAGGGAGAAAGGGGGCAGAGAGAAGGAAGATGGCCAGGAGTCCAAAACCCAACACTGCCCACATCACAATTTCTCTGGACTGGCCTAGATAGCAGAGGGGTGGAAGGGACTCCAGAAGTCCAAGGAAGATGGAATGCACACCTTGTCCTGCCCATCTCCCTACCCAGCAGTGTTCTCATCTGTGTATTGCTCTGATGGATTCTGTTGATCCAGCTGGAAACACAACTTGGCCCACCGCCCATGTGAAACCTGGCTTCCCTGCTTACTCGGGAGCTTTTTACTGGTTGGCTAATTGAGGGCTTCTTTCAAATGCCGACTTTACAAATGTTTTTCCAGGGGAAAAAGAAGGAGGTGGATGCCCATGCCAGCTAAGGGAGAATTTGTTTAACTCTTTCCCTTGAAAAGGTCCTGGAATCAGAGAGTTGAAGGGAAAAAATAGCTTTCATTGAAATTGTTGAAATTGTTTTACACCCCAATTTTGCATCCCAACAGCCCTTGGCCGTAAGGAAGTACAGGTATGACTTCTCCCATGTTATCGATGAATAGATTCTACTCCAGAGTGGAACTTGGATTCTTGAAAGTATTCTCCTAGAGAGCAGAGACTAATATCTCTTTTGTCTTTGTCTATCCAATGGTCTGGCACACATTTGGCACATAGCATGAATGAATGAAAGAATGAGTAAGTGAGTAAATGAATGAATGAGAAAGTATTGATTGATTGTTGGTGCTGTTGTTGTTCAGTTATTTTTCCAGGGTATCCAACTCTCCATGTCCCTATTTGTGGTTTTCTTGGCAAAGATATAAGAGTAATGGGCCATTTCCTTCTCTAGCAGATATTGACATATGGCCAAACACTGCCAACAAAATGAAGACATTCTCTTCCTTAAAAGAAATTATATTTTAACAGAGTAAGACACATACAGGAGAGTATACTCAGGGAGGGTCACTTTGACTGGGAAATTTGCAAGAAGTATGAGTGGTGCCTTAGAAGGGTAGGTTGACAGGTCCCTTCCAAGAACAATGACAGAATACGTTTGATCATAGTTCTAGAACGTGAAAGTGTGATGGACTGGGACCAGAGCAAGGTGGGGAGAAGATATATGAGGAGTTGACAGTGAAGTGAAGCAGGTTAGGGTCTTGCTTAAAATAGTTAGATCAGGTGATGCAATCACTTGAGACCCTGAGATGGAAGCTTTAGAGTTACAGTCTTCAAACTGAGAGGATTGAGGTTTATTGATCAAGGATCCCTAACTTAGAAAATTACACATTTACATTATATATGTTGCATTTTTATTTATTTTGTTAAAGATTTCCTGATTATATTTTAATCTGGCTCAGGTCCCATTCAGGAGCTTTGCAGGCTTCTAGAGTCCAGTGGCCTTAAATATGACGTCACTTCTCTAAAGCTTGGAAAGATTACAGAGGGTTTTGGTAGAGGGATCACCAACTAATGAAATCTTAGCTCCTTGCAGACACATGAAGAAATTAAGTAGCTGGTCCAAGATCCCACAACTCCAAGTGGGAGAGCCTGCATTCAATTCCTCATTTTATCATGCCATAGACTTAGAACTGAAAGAGAGGGGTGGCTAGGTGGCGTAGTGGATAAAGCACCGGAGTCAGGAGTACTTGGGTTCAAATCGGGTCTTAGACACTTAATAATTACCTAGCTGTGTGGCCTTGGGCAAGCCACTTAACCCTGTTTGCCTAGCAAAAATCTAAAAAAAAAAAAAAAAAAAAAGAATTGAAAGAGACCATAAAGGTGACTTAGTTCAACCCTCTTATTTTACAGATGAGGAAACTGAGGTTCAGAGGGATTAAGGAGATATGATCTCACAAGTAAATAAGCAGCAGAGTCAGAATTTTACTCTATTCCTCAACATTCTTTCCACAGCAATAGTAACAATGAGATAACCCGGTTATCTGCTAACCCCGTTCTTCAACATTCACAAAATGGCTTCTGTTACAATATCCCCAGTGGTAGGGTGTACAATTATGGTTATCTCTTTCAAATTGTGACTTTCCCCGTTACAGTTTAGATATTTTGTGGGTTGACATAAGAAATTAAATGGAAGTTTTGGGGGTAGTATTGTAGAGCTGCAGATTACATATGAAGTCCAGCAGGCAATACAAAAAAAGTTTGGAATCTCAGAAATGCAGGATTGTTATTTTTAAAAAGGCATTGTGGTAGATTTTGGCATCATATGAAAAAAAGGCTAAGTCCTTATATGCTTTCTTAGAGAAAAGTGAAAGTGAAAGGTCTAACCTTATGGATTTTATGAGGATTTTCCAGATTGTGGGAGTGCCCTAATTTCTAAATGTGGAAGGGCTAATTGTATATTAAGGATGAGGAAACCAGAGACATAGAAATCTTAACTCAAAATCTCAGAGTTAGTAGATAGCTAAGCTAAGACTTGATCCCTGGCTTTCTGGCTCCAGTTGGCTAACTACATAGCTTCCCTTTACAAAGGTAACAGCTTTACAAATCCCAAATTCCTAGCATTGTTCATTCAGATTCTGGGTTTTCCAGAATTCTCCTGGCATGCAAGCAATTCATTAACATGAGGAACAGCCCTGCTAGGATACAGCTGAGGGCTCATGCATTTCACATACCATTATAACAATCCCCACATTCTTCCCACTATTTTTTTAAAAAGTCTTTAAAAATGACGGCTAGGCTCATGTTCTTTCTTTCTCTACCTTTAAAAGTAAACTCATCTAAAAGCACAAATGGTTGTCCTAACACTTATTAGTTTGGATTTATTAGTTTTGATCTCTGGGTTAATTTCACATGTAATCATATTATAGTTAGTCACACCTAGTGGCTCTATTAATTTAGATATATTTGTACTATCTTACCTATTCATTACAACCACATCTGAAGATTGATTGGAACTCCAATCCCAAAGGAAAGCAACCCATGGCTATGACGGAATACATCATGCTTCTAGCCACTTGGAGAATTTACTTTGCTCATAGAACTTCCAGTGCATTATTACTGTTTGCCTTTCTTACTTGTCAGTCTGTTGCCTGCTACTTCCCATCCTGAGCTCCTGTGAAAAATGAGGTAGTAATATCTAGATCCCCATAGATCCCCATAGAACCAGGCCTAGACCTAAAAGACCTAGAAGAAAAATGTCTAAGTTATTTGAACAAAAAACTTGCCAAATACTGAGATTTATTTTACAAGTGGAGTCTAGAAAAACCTGCCTCAGATACGTATTAGTAATGTGATCCTGGTCTGGGCTAGTCCCTTTACCTCCAACAGCCTCAGTTTCCTCTTCTGTAAAATAAGAATTCAAATAGGAGCTATCTCCCAGGATTGTTGTGAGGAGCAGATGAGATGTATTGCAAACCGCAAAATACTATATCAATGCAAGTTGGGAGTGTCCATGTAGAAATTTTTTTCCTCCTTTTATCTATGATTCTAAGAAGTTCCCTGTTGATCAGGGGTGGGGGAACTGTTTTCCTGCCTAGGGTCATTTGAATGTTTATAACATCATTTCCAGGCCATAATAAATTATCAGCTTAAAATTGGCCTGCTATATTAGTCAAAAATTTAATTAATTCACCCCTAAAATACTCCTTTATTGAATTTCGAGTTCTGCCTGAAGTTGCCTTGACAGCACCAAACCAAATAATTTCCTATGGCCTGTGAGTTGTACATTCCCACCCCTGCTGTAGATGGTGTGTTATCTTGTAGTCAGGAAAATCTGGATTATAATCCTGCAGAAGCCTTAACTTCAGCCATTGGAGTTTCATTTTCTTTCTTGGTAAAATGAAGATGATATAATATTGTGTTACTGATCTCGTGAGATTGTTGTGAAGGTCAGATGAGATCTTGTAAATCTGAGTGCTTTGTAAACTAAGAAGCCTCCAATGAATGAAAGGGAATCTTAATACTAAATGACTTCAGGGGACTCAGAAATTATTGAAAAAAACAAGAGGCAGGGGTTCAGGGGTGAGGCTATGTCAGTAATGGCTGACACCCAAGTGACTGTGTGTAACAGTGACTTTGAGAGTTGAAGACAGAGCAGAAGTTGGGATAGAATCACTCTTTCAGAAGGACCAGGATGCTTTGAGGTCAGAGGCTGAGGCCAAAGGCTCCAATGACCGCAGAAGCCACTGGACCAAAGTCTGATGGGACACTCTCATCTGGAAGATCAGATTTGGAACTGGAAAAGACCTTGGAAGCCATTGGATCCAACCTTATCCTTGTTACAGGTAAGTTAATGAATCACAGGGAGGTTAAGGGATTTACCCAAAGTCACACAGCAAGTAGGTTGTCTTAAGGAGGATGTGAACCTAGGTCTCTTTGATTCCAAGTATAGCGTCTGAGCCACACAAAGACATCTGCACAGGAGGTAACAAATGAAAGAGGTGGGTCAAAAATGGGCCTTTATGAAGTATCTATTATGTGTTAGGACCTACTATGTGCTAAGTATTAATAAATATTATCTGATTTGAACCTCACCATCCTTGAAGGTATATTGATTTTACAGTTGAAGAAGGTCAGACAGACAGAGATTAAGTCTCAGAACTAGAAAGGTACATTTGAGTTAGATTTAAGGTTACAGTCTTCTTGACTCTAGGTCCATTGCTCTGTCCAATACACCACCTAGCTGCCAAATAAAGATCTTACTATACCAATCTGGCCTCTTTGACCAGACCCACTTTAGGACTGTTCCATCCTGGCAGAGATAATTAATGGTTCACTTTCTAACTGAGAAAATCTTCAGTAACACTTAACATAGAGGACATGCTTCCTGTTCATATTTCAGGGAGTGACAAGTGGACCCAACCCTTCTGTGGTACCCAGGGTGAGCTTGGCAGTTCTGGCACCAGGAGTGGGCAGTGTGGAGAACTAACTTCTTAATGTCAGGTTGGACTTGGCAGAGCTTGCTCCAACCTAAGCTGTTAGGAAGTCCAGGGAGAGCTTGCTGGTATTTAGACCACATGCCGGATGATTCTGGAAAGATGACCAGAATTAGCGGAAAGATGAAAACAAGGGGATGACTTCAGAGCTAAGGGCAGACACTGATCAGCTGGAAGGGTTGCCTGGTGAGTGAATCGTCACATTTCTATAGCTCAACATAGCATGAATGGAAAGACGTGTCCTGCTGCTCAGGAAGGAAGAATTCAATAGTGTAGCAGAGAGAGAGTCAGAGGGACTGGATGGGATCCCAGATTTGTTATTACCTATTGTGGTCTTAGAAAAGTCACTTTGTCTGCTCAGGCCTCAGTTTCCTCATCTGTAAAATGAGGAAGTTTAGCTAAAGATCTCTACGAGGCCCTCTAGCTCCAAATCAGCCTCTAGTTCTCCTGGACTAAATCAGTTCTATTGACCATTCCATTGCTAAATCTATGATCTCATCTAGTGAACTCAATCTATTGTGTCTTCAAATGATGCCAAGCTTCAGGATAATTAAGAGTAATGGATCTGGCCTCAGACACTTAATAATTATCCAGCTGGGTGACCTTGGGTAAATAACTTAATCCCATTTCCTTAAATAAATAACATTTTTTTTAAAAATTAAAAAAAGATTAACAGAAGGGAATAAGCATTTAAAAAGTACCTACTACATAACAGGTTCTTATGTGTTATGTGCTTTCTGCAGGAAAGTAGAAGAAAATAAAGAAAATAGAATAGAAAATAAAGAAAAAAGAAGACAATATTTGCTCTCATAGATTTTTTGACCCTGAAAGTAAGTTGGAGGTCAGATCCATATTTTCATTAGAAAATGATGCTATATAACTGTAAATAAGCAAAGATTTGTTGGTAAATGCCATATAATAATATAAAATTAAAGGTTGATTTATTTGCCAATAAAATCCATCTATGACATCTATGATAAAGGTTAAAAAAAGAAAGTGGTTCTATAATTAGGTAATGAAAGAATAAAGTCTGGTATAGGAAAGGAATGGAATATTAGAAAAATCTAGAAAGATTTGTATGTACTGATGAAGAGAAGTGAGCAAAACCTGAATCATAATTTATGTCATAACATCAATATTGTAAAAATGAACAACGTTTAAAGACTTAAGAACTCTAACCATAATTCCAGAGGATTGATGGTAAAGAATGCCACCCACCTCCTGACAAAAACAAATTTAATGACATATATTTTTGAATATGGCCCATATAGGAATTTGTTTTACTTGACTGTGCTAATTTATTACAAAGATTTTGTTCGTTTTTTCTTTGGGGTGGGGGAGGGTAGGTTGGGGAAAAGAGGTGGAAGGGAAAAAAATCAGATCTCAGACACTTCATACTTACTTAGTTGTGTGACCTTGGGCAAATCACTTAACCCCACTGCCTTGCAAAAATCAAAAAGAAAATAAAGTCCACTATATGCAAATGAAAGAGTTGCCTAATAATACAAGGAAGGATGATCCCTATCTTCATTCTTTACAGAGGATTATGTCCTTTATTTTATTATTAAACCCCTTTTAAAGATGGAGTTATCCAACCTTTCTGGAGAGCAATTTAGAATTACCCCCAAAGGGCAACAAAAAATGTGCATACCCTTTGATCCAGCAATACCACTACTGAGTCTATACCCTGAAGAGATTATGAAAAAGGGTAAAAACATCACTTATACAAAAATATTCATAGCAGCCCTGTTTGTGGTGGCAAAGAATTGAAAATTAAGTGAATATCCTTCCATTGGGGAAATGGTTTAGCAAACTGTGGTATATGTATGTCATTGGAACACTATTATTCTATTAGAAACCAGGAGGGATGGGAATTCAGGGAAGCCTGGAGGGATTTGCATGAACTGATGCTGAGTGAGATGAGCAGAACCAGAAAAACACTGTATACCCTAACAGCAACATGGGGGTGATGATCAACCTTGATGAACTTGCTCATTCCATCAGTGCAACAATCAGGGACAATTTGGGGCTCTCTGCAATGGAGAATACCATATGTATGCAGAGAAAGAACTGTGGAGTTTGAACAAAGACCAAAGACTATTGCCTTCAATTTAGAAAATTAAAAAACGTTATCTTGTTGTGTAGTTTTGCTATCTCTTGAACTTTATTTTTCTCCCTTGGGGATATGATTTCTCTCTCATCACATTCAACTTGGATCAATGTATACCATGGAAACAATATGAGGCATTCTGTAGGGGGTGGGGGGAGGGAAGCAAGAATGGGGGTAAAATTATAAAACTGGAAATAAATAAAATCTTTAAGAAAAAAGCAAATAAATAACTGAATAGATAAATAGATAAATGAATGAATAAATAAATAAATGAATGAATAAATAGATAAATAAATGAATGAATAAATGAATGAATGAATAAATAAATAGATGAATGAATGAATGAATAAATAGATATGGAGTTGCCCAAAATCACATAGGTGACTTGAAATCCTGAGGTCTCTGACTAGTCCTCATTTAATTGCACCATGCTAGTTAAAAAAAAATGCTTTTACATTATTAATTAACTCTTTCACTTGTAAAATGCCCTGGGAATGTGAGGGTTTAAAGTGACTCTGTAAATGCAGAAAGGATAAAGCCTAGGACCTTTATAACCAGGTGGACAGTTGTTTCCTTCAACCTCCTAACAAGGTATATTGAGAAGCAACTTGCTAACAAGAACGACTGTTGGTTTTGGTCTTAATACATGAGTGACCTTGGGCAAGTCACTTCAATTCTTAACACTTCAGTGAATGTCTCTGGGGGTGCTACAGACTTGATGAATCTCTGAGGTCCCCTACTTTAAACATCTTTAGAATTCAGAACTCTACTATAGAGAACTTAACAGAGAACTCTACATTCTCTGACCTATATTGAAAAGACAAACAATTTCAAAAGATTTCACTTAAGAACCTGATCAATACAATGTCCACCATAATTCCAGAAGATCAAAGCATCTTACCCACATGTTGATAAATGATAGACTGCAGGTGCAGAATGAGTTTTGTTTGCCAGGCATTTTTGTTAAAAATGGTTTTGCTTCAACTTTTTTTCCTTTTTCTAAACTCTCCCTCTCTCCCCCAGTAGAAAAAAATAATTTTAGTTGAAATAAATTAAATTTTAAAAAATAAATCTATAACTTCTCATTTATAGTATAGATCCTGAGTTGTGGGGTTGGGTGGAAGAGATAGTATAGAAGCAGGGAAAAAGAAAAAAATTGAGCAAGGCTGTATAAATGAAGAACTCTGGAGAAATGGCCCTGTCCTCCCTCTGGAGTGAACTATTTATAGATACAAATTATAGCCAGGACAATGTGGTAAAGGTAAGTATGGTGGTGGAGAGCAATATGCAGAAAACAGCCAATGACTTCCTATACCCCATGTACTAACAGACAGCAAATACCATAGCTAGATGATTACAATAGGCCTTTCTCTGAGATTGATCAGCTCTCTGGAAGAGGTCTGTTCTTCAGATATGAGTCTAAAACCCATGAACCTCTATAGTGAATCATCTTAGAAACAGCCCTAGTCACCCAGAGATGCTTATGTCCACTCATCAAGGTTCTAAAAGAAAGCACACATTTACCCCTGAAAGTTGCCATGTGGACAAAGGTCCATGGCCCACGATCTGATGAAACTGATTGGGAAATTCAGGAACTTGATCAAGGGTCCCTCTGATCAATTTGGCTTTCTTGTATACAGCAAATTTAGTTTCCAAAACAATTTCACATCCTTATCTGGTTGGATTCTCCAAGAAGTCAAACCTACCTCCTAGGCAGGGATAACAAATAAATCCCTATCTCTGTTTTACAGATGAAACTAGGAAGGATCACAATGACTTTGACACTGGTTTATATGTTGGAAAATGGCCAGGAGAAACTCGAAAGGATCAAAGCAGAGACTTTGGCGGTGGCAATGTCCTCCATCTTCTGATGGAGAAAGTTGGAAAAGTGAATCATTACTCAGAGAGATAGGAGAGTGCTTGTTAAGATTTCCAGAAGCTAGAAATAGATGGCAAGGAAAACAGTGTGGACACAAAGGGCCAAAATATCTGAAGTGGGGGTGGGAGTTTTAACCAGGAAATTTCAGTACCAAGTAGAGATCATTCTACTTCCCCAAGCTGAAGAATATGCTCTTCTTTCCATTTGAAAATATCCTGAAACCAATCAAATCAAGCAGTTGCTATGGGTCAGACAATGTGCTAGGTTCTAGGGATATAAACATGAACTTGAACCAGACTTCAAGCAACTTGCATTCATCTGGAGGAGACAATGTGTCCACATACAAGCATAAATAAAGTGATGATTTTTTTCTTCATGCTTGAAGAAGACTGTGACATCAGGGTGATGTTGCCATGACAAGCACATGAGTTGGATTTGAGGGAGGGGGTGCTATACTAAGTCACCAGCCTCATGTTCTACTCTGGCATCATTTGGATTCAATGACCAGAAATAGGTCAGGATGACTGGAGAAGGCCCTGGTTATGAGACAGTCACAGGGCTAATTGGCTTTCCCAAGGTCACACAGCTAGTGTCTAAGTCAAGTTTCTGAGGTCACATTTGAACTCAGGTCCTCCTGACTCCAGGGCTGGTATTCTATCCACAATACCACTTAACTATACCATACATAGTACTACACACTATGTGTACTATACATGTATATACATATATATATATATATATATATATATATATAATATTAAATGTAAGGCAATTTCAGAGGAAAGAGAAGAGCACTGGATTTTAAGTTGGAAAACCAAGGTTTGAATCCCACATTTGATACATTCTAGCTTGCTCAAGTGACCTCTGGGAAATCATTTGCCTGTGTGGGGTCTTTAGTTTCCTTATCTATAAAAAATAAGGGAGTTAGATTAGATGGAAGACTACAAAGTTCATAGAAAATGAAACATAGAATTCCTATATCTCTGCAGAGATGTAGAAAACTGTGGGGGAAAAGAAGTCACCGTCAGAGGGATAGATGGGGAGACTGGCAAGAAGGGCATAGAATGAAGGGGTCTTAGTGAGAACAAAGTAGGCTTCAGAGGAGTAATGCAAAGGAAAAGGTGAAAAAAATAAGAAATTGTGCCCAGAGGGAGGTGGTAACCTTAGTAAATGATAGTCTTCTAAAGTTTGCAGTCCAGTAGTGTGCAGTTAAGTGTTATCGTGGACTTGGAGAAAGGAAAATCTGAACTCCAATCCTTTCCCATGCTGTGTCCTGAGCAAGTCACTTAATCATCTCAGTTTTTTTTCATCTTTAGAGTGGGAATAATAAGATCTATCTCTCAAGGTTGTTGTGAGGATCAAATGAAGCAATCGGTAATAGCGGCATCTAGGTGGTACCATGGACAGAGCACTGAGCTTGGAGTCAGGAAGACCTTAGTTCAAATCCTTCCTTAGATGCTCACTAGCTGTGTTACTCAACTTCCTTTTGTCCCAATTTCCTCAGCTATAAAATAGGGATAATAATGACACCTATCTCCTAGGTGGGTGTGGGGATCAAGTTTAGATAACATTTTTAAAATCCTTAGCCCAGTGATTGGGCTTAGTAGAACCTACAAAAACATTCATTCTCTTCCCCACCCCACACTGTGTCAAATGAAATAACATATGACACTTTATAAGCCTTAAAATGCTCTTTAAATGTCAGCTGTAAAACTGTGCTGCAAATTCACATGTAAGTACAAAAGAGAGATGGAAGCAAGGTGCTCAATTAAAGAATGAAAAGAGTTTTTCCAGCTACAGGCAGAAACAATCTTGAGAAGTAACTTGGATTTTATCCATCCTGGGATAGAATCCTGACTCTCTCACTTAGCACTCAACCTCAGTGTCCTCTTCTGTAAAATGAACGGGTTGAATTAACAAATCTCTGAGTCCTTTTCGGTTCTAAATACTGGCATCCTCTGAAGTGGGTCTGGAAGGAAAGGACAGATTTAAGCAGGAGGTGAGGAGATGTGAGGAAAGTCAGTCCATTCCAGGAATGGGGAAGGAGTTGGAAGATGATCCGAGCAAAGGAGACAGGAGGTGGCAAGGTGTGGTTGAGGAATCAGTGGTCCGATCTTATAGGAATATCTGAAGCAAGATGGCAAGGTAATAAGGATAATAACTGACTTTTACAACACTTTTTAAAGGTTGAAATCCGATTTCCTTGCATGGGCTCATTGGAGACTCACAACAAACTTGGGAGGTGAATACTGTCAGTCTATCAACAAATATTTATTAAGCTCTTACTTCAAGTCAGACACTGTGCTAAGAACTAGGAATAAAAGAATTAAAAAAATAAATATAACAGTCCCTGCCCTCAAGAAGCTTTTATTCTAGATGGGGAAGATACCATTCACATAAAGGGATATTGAAGGAGAGATAGGATGAAAAAGAAAACTTTAGGAGGAAGATGACAAGAACTGTTGCCATCTTCTAAAAAAATTTACTGAATTCAAGATTTCATTAGATTAGGAAATTTCCTTTAGTAATGCTGCTCTGAAACATGGAAGAATTAGAAGTTGGTTGGTTGGGAAATACAGACTCCAGTGATGTGCTGTGGGCCAGTGTATATCAGAGGTCAGACCCCCTTTACTCTGAATCTGCCTCTTTGCTCACTACACCAAGTTCCTTTTGTTCCCACCTTCCAGATGGGGAAAGGGAAGATCACAAAAGATCACAAAGATCACAAAAACGGTTACACCTGACATTTAAACTTGACTCTAGATGTAGGGTTCTGCCCTACTGATTCCCAGATACATCAAAGTGAGATGGTCAAAGGCTTTGAAAGTCAGAGTAAGGATTTAGGACTTTCTTTGATAGGTAAAGAAGCAGCAAGGGATGGCAGATAGAGAGAGCTTTCCTTTAGTCTTATAGTCAAAAGAGGTCAAAATTAGTTTTCCAGGGAGCTTCAGAACAACTTTTTCATTATTTGTTTGATATCCCACTGATACTCACCTATGAGTAAGGATGCTCAACTTCCCTCCCCCTCCCCTTAGCAAAGCCAGAAACAAACAAGAAATCCACCTGGGGGTTGAGGACCCCCTGTGTTTAGTCCTAATCCTTCCTTTGGAAAAAAAATCTCGTTATTGGCCACAAAACATGCCGGTACATGTGTGGTTTCCCTTTGACGAATGTGGCCATGCTCCTGAAGGCTCTTGGTAAAGCAGTGCCTCCCTCCCCAGAGCCAAAGGCATTCCTGGAGCTCATTAGGCACTCTCCAGAGACTCCTTAGCCTGAACAGAACATAATAGAGTGACAGATCCTCTGTCCCTTAGCAGTCGGTCATTTCCATGGCTGTTTCCATTCTGATTCATGTACTTCCATAGGAGCCCAGGGACCAACTTCCCCTGCTCCCCTGTCACCTTGTGAGGCTTAGATGAAATCCCTCTAACCTCATAAATTTGTTGGAGGTTTAAATAACATCTTAACTAGACAGCTTTCTGGCCCATTGGACAACTGTGGGCTCTATCAGTGGTTGTTTGGAGGGAGCAGATGAGGATTTTGGGAGGAGTCCCAGAATCTCAAAGTTAGGATGGATCTCCAAACTTCTCTAGGCTAACTAACCTATGCCTGTCTGTTCTATAACACACCCTACTAGTGATTTCTCAAAAAAAAAGAGAAAAGAAGAGGTGATGACCTGACCCCCCCATTCCAGAGCCTTTCATAGATCTTGTGACCAAGGTTAGCTTTTCCCACCTTGTCCGAGCTGTCACCTTGAGATCCTGCACACAAACCTGGAAATGGAAACAAATGTCTTTACAGTAGGGAGGAGAGGGGAGAAGTTTCCCTGTGAAGGAGGCCCCTAAAAGAGGGATCTTGTCAGAAGAACTCTGCTTCTCATTGCAGAATCACAGGATCTCATCTAGAAGAAATTATCTGGTCCGAGTCTTGCCTGAATTGGACACCTAAGAAGTGGTCAGCCAGTCTCTTTCTAAAGCTCCCCAGTGAAAAGAGAACCACTCTAACCTCTTAAGGCAATCTATACTTCTTCGGGACAAATAATAAGAGCCAAGTTTTCTTTACATTAAGGCCAGATCTGGCTGTACAATTTCCACCCTCTGCTACTGGTTCTGCCAAGAACTCTACAATCAGCTAGGAGTAGACTGATCCATCATCAGAGCCCTTCATTACCTTGAAGATAGCATACTTACTGCCTCCCCATTCAATTCCCCAGGCTAAACATTTCCAGTTCCTTCAACCAAACTCTCACATGCTATCAAAGAAGACAAAACCAAAAAGGAGGAAGAGGAAAGGGAAAAGAAGAAGAGGGAAAAGAAAAAAAAAGAAGAAAGAGTGGAAATTCCATCAAATCAATGAATGCAATTAAAGCATTTGATATGTGCAAGACCCTTCAATATGTTGCCAAAACATCTACAAAGCTTCTCCATGCAAAAGGTCAGTGAAAAGACCTTTCAAATTAGGATTTGAATTTGATAAGAAAAAAAAAACCACATGGAAACACAGTCCTTCAGGGAAACTTTGAAAGGAAAGACACACAACTAAGTAACTGGGATCCAAAAGAGGAGGAGATAAACACTAATAAGAGATGGAGACCAAGAGCTATGTAAACCCTCCCACCAAGAACTTTGAGGAATTGGAGTAGAAACAGATTGTTCTCCCTTATTGGGGAGAAGGGATGGGGGAGGGGGTTGTGGCATAAAAAGATTCAGGAATGAGATGGAACTGAATATGGGCCTTGAGAGGGGAGGGACCTATGGAAAAAAATAAGGGATTCCATTCCAGACATGGTGGCTGGTGTAAGAAGAGGGAACAGGCAATTTTGGCTAAATCAAAAAAATGCACACATGTCTGTATTCATACATATACATCATAGCTATGTATGTGCATTTTTTTCATATGCATACATACATACATATATTCTAAATAGCATATATATTCAATACAAATGTATAATATATGTTATATGATATAATAAAAATATAATAAATTATGTGATGTGATATATGATATAATGCAATCTATAATATAAAGTAATACTGTAATGAAATATAATATGCAATGTAACATAATGTAATAAAATATAATATAACAAAGTATAAAAATAAAGTAAGATATATTTGTTTGATCAGCCCTTTGATTTTATGAATGTAAAAGAGTTCCCAGTGAAATCTTTTCCTCTACAAATAAAAATTGGTACCTTCTCTGCAACTTAGCTGCCTAGAACATTGAGAGGTTAAATGATTTACTCAGTCACCATGGAGAAGGGAGAGCTCAAACCTAGATCTTCCTGTCTCTAAGACCAGCTCTCTAGCCACTTGACTATAATGCCTCTATATGAATTTTGATTTATATTCTTTCTTTTAAGGTTTTTGCAAGGCAAATGGGGTTAAGTGGCTTGCCCAAGGCCACACAGCTAGGTAATTATTAAGTGTCTGAGACCGGATTTGAACCCAGGTACTCCTGACTCCAGGGCCGGTGCTTTATCCACTGTGCTACCTAGCCACCTCTTGATTTATATTCTTTAGAAAAAACTAAGAGATCAAGCCAGACTAAGGGATCAAGCCAGTGGAACAAGAGTGAACTGAGATATGTACTTTTACCAGTCTGGATCTCAGTTCCCTCATTTTCAAAATGGAAGGCTGAATTAAATAAACCTTAAGTCCATAGGTCCTTATGTTCTATGAGTCTATGATTCTAAGTGTTGCTGTTGAGTCATTTCAGTTGTGTCTGACTCTTTGTAGACCCTATTTTGGGATTTTCTTGGCAATGAATCTGAAGTAGTTTGTCATTTCCCTTTCATGCTCATTTTGCAGATGCTCTATCCATAGTTTCCCCTATGATTCTTTGTAATTCATTCTATTGCATATGTGATCTGATCAATGATGGGCAAGTTTCCTGATGCTTCCCTGGACCTAGTTCTATTCAAGGCCCAGTGTTTACTTTTATTTTAACATCACATTCCTGGTGCAAAATGCCTACCATCTGTTTTCACACTAAGCCTAGGAAACAGTTTGGTATTGTTGTGCCCACTTTGAAAGAAGATAGGAATGAGGAGAAATGAAGTGGGAATGAAGCTGAGGCTGAAATGAAGCCCTTACCTTGGCTTCCATCAACACCCATCCCCCTTGACATACCACCCTCAGTTCATAGATTTTTAGGACTGGACAGAACCCTACAAGTAAGTGATTCTAGCCTTCATATGTGACTAAGGCCCAGAAAATAGCATCCAGATTCTCCATGTTCCACAGTCAGTGGCCAAGGTAACCCTAGAACCATATATTCTGACTTCCAAAGAAGAAAATCTTCATTTCAATTCCCTCTGGTGAAGACAAAATGACCCCCTTATTAATCTTCATACATGATTTTTCAGCTTCTAGCTCTCTCTACTTTTACCCCATGCCTAGAATTTATTCATTCCCTCCTCACCTCCACCTCTTAGAAACTATAGTTTCATTCAAAATTCAGCTCGAATTGCACCTTTTACACAAGATTTTTCCTGACATCTCCCTTAGTCTGTCCTCTCATAATTATCTTATTTTGTAATATATTCTTTCTTTCAATAGAATGTAATTTCCTTGAAATCAGGTACTGGTTCATTTTTATTTTTGTATCTGGAATATTCAGCATATAGTAAGAACTTAATAAATACCTGCTGAGAATGCCTAATATGGAAATATTTTGCATGATTGCACATGTATAACCAATTGTTTACCATCTCAGGGAGAGGGGAGGGGAAGAAGAGAAGGAGGGATAGAATTTGGAAATCAAAAATTATTTTTTAAAGGGTAAAAAAATATTTTAACATGTAATTGAGGGGGAAATACTTTTAAATAAACCTTTGTTCATTAATTGAGAAGATTCCATCCCTGTAATCAATGAACTATTTCAATGTTTATAAATCCTATATCTTATCCAAATCTCTCCTGGACAGTTAAATTTTATTGTTTTATATTGTAAAAATTTACTTCTTCATTGGATCGGCAAGATATTAAGAGCTGGGGGTGGGGGCGAACCTCAAAGAACCTCCAGTTCAGCAACCTTCATTTTATGCATCCCATAGAAGTTAAATGACTTGCCAAAGAAAGCAAGTAGTAGAAATCAGGATTTGAACCTGGATCTTTTGGTGCCTAATCCAGCTCACTTTCCATGGTACTTATGAGGAGATTGTTAAATAAGTGAGAGGAGCATGACAGAGTGGGGAATCACACTGGATTTGGAGTCAAAAGACCTAAGTTGGAGTCCTGACTCTACCCCTTGCTCTGTGATCTCGGGAAAGACAACTGAAGAGGAGTCTCACTTTCATCTATAAAATGAGGGCATTCACTCACTGAGGTCCTCGATGACTCTAAATCTATAATTGTAGAATGTGGATCATTTTTCTGAAGCCTAGTGAGAAGTTTTTTGGATCTTTGCAATCTTTCAAGGCAACCTAAATTCAATTCAATTAATTCAATCATTTATTAAGTACCTACGTATTTTGCAACCCTAAAAAGCTAAAGATAAGTCCTCTCTTTCAAGAAACTTGACAAAAGATCGGGAGGGAGGAAAATGCAACACTTACATAGAGAAATACATACAAAATCATCATCAAATTCAAAATAATTGCAAGAGGAGAATACAAAGAGGGAGTAGGTAACACTCAAACTAAGCCATGAAGGGAGTGGGGATTCTGTTAGGAAGAGGTGAAAAGGAAACTCCCAAGTTTGCAAAGTCATAGAGGTGAGAGAAGACCAAATCAGTGAAATCTTAAACTGGCTAATTTGACAGGGAGGTAGATTATGTAAGAAGGAGTAATATGGAATCAAACTGGAAAGAAAGACGGAAAACATATTCTAGAGGACTTGAAATTGCAATTTGTCTTTGATTCAAAAAGCAACTGATTGTCACAAAAATGTCATGAGCAAGGGAGCCACATAGATCTATGTTTTAGGAATATCAACTTGACAGCTGGATAGAGATGGATTAGAGAGGGGGAAAGGTGGACGCAAAGAGACTCATTTGGAGGCTGTCATAGTCCAGTGAGAGAGGATGGAACTTGAAATAACATGGTGAGATTGTGATAGGGATAAGAGAAGGGGGAAACCTAAAGGGATAGAAGGTGGGAAGGTACAATTGACAATTGCTGGCCCCTGATTAGATATAGGAGAGGGATAGGGAAAAGTCAAAGATGGCTCCTAGATTGTGAACTGAGTCACTGGAAAGATTGATGGTGATGCCTTTGACACAGAAATAGGGAAGCTGTGAGGAGGAATGGGTTTGGGAGGAAAGATAATGAGCTCTATTTTGGACATGTCAAATATAAGAATTCTTTGGGATATCCAAATAGAGCTATCCAGTCCATAATTGATGATCAGTGTTGAAAGTGGGAAATGGGCATCAGATATGTAGATTTGGAACTCATTTGCAAAGAGATGGTAATTGAATTCAAGAAATCTGATGCCATTACTTAAAATAAAGTGGAGAGGGAGAGAGAGGGAGAGAGGGAGAGAGGGAGGGGGGGGGAGAGAGGGGGAGAGAGAGAGAGAGAGAGAGAGAGAGAGAGAGAGAGAGAGAGAGAGAGAGAGAGAGAGAGAGAGAAAGTCCCAGGAAAGAGTTCTGGGGATATACATGGATGTTGAGCCTGAGCCTGAGAAGGGGTAATAAGAGGGGGTCCAGAAGAGGGGACCTTAGAGAAGAGACAGGAGAGTGGTCAACAGTGTCAAATGCTGCTGTGATAAAGAAAGTTGAGGACTGAGAAGAGACCATAGGATTTAGTGACTGAGAAATCGTTGATGACCTTGAACAGAGTAGATTTATTGAGTGGTGAAGTCAGAAGGCAGATTGCCTGAGGTGGAGATGTAAGTGGGAGGTAAGAAAATAAGAACAACCTTCACAGATACATTTGATTTTGTTTTGTTTTGCTTTGCTTTGACCCTGCTAGGAGTTTGATTTTAAGGGAGAGAAGACATTGAATGATAGCTTCCAGCAGGGTGAAATCCATTGAAAGTTTCTGAGGTTTTGGAGTTTTTTATTTTGTTTTAGAATGGAAGAGTTGGGTATGTTTATGGGTATCAGAGCCATATAAGGGGATGGAAAAATTAGGGGGAAAAGAGGGCAAGGACACATAAAGGGAGGGGATTGAGGACACCAGCGAAGGGATATTCCATACCTGAAATTCAGTGAAATGTAGGCTTGCTACAAGTCACATAATTTCTCTGAGTTTTAATTTCTTTGTCTGTAAAATAAGGAAGTTAACCTAGATGTTACTGGAGGTCCCCTCTAGCTCTAGTTCTGGGATCAAATATATGGTAATAAAAATCCCCAAATCGATTCACAATGGGAAAATAGCAACCTTCATGAAATTAAAAGATCAGGAAGTATTTGAGTGTTTCTCTTCACAGTGTCTAGAATGGGAAACAGAGGCTCACCTTATAGACTTCAATAGATTGTAATCTCTCACTAACACTAAACAGAAATGTATCCAAACCCAAAGCTTCCATCAGAGCTTGGAAAATTTAAGAGACTTCACTGAGATGTCCTGAGCAGCGAATGCCCAATCTCTGTCCATTTGAAGCCATTGAATACATTTAAAAGTCACAGGAAAAATGTAGAGATAGGTAAAGTCTGGGGGGAAAGAAAGCATTCTCTTCACTCCACATCAACACTATTAAAAGTGTGGTCACAACAAGGGCTCAAACTGTCTGATAATATCATCAGTGGCAATTGGTCAGTGAAAATGTTTTTTAATTGTGCCTTGAATATGTTTATCAACCTCTTTTTGTGACATCGAAAAGACAGCAACAGAAACACATGGAGACAACATCCTCCAGGGAAAACATTAGTCATCTGTGAGTGAGCAGGCTTCAGCAGATGGTCAGCTGTTTTCCCAAAACCATTCCTTCTACTCACCATTCAGTGGCACTGCCAGAAATGGAGAAGTGTTATCTTGACATTGAACATCTTTATAATAAAATCACTAATTGGTGTCTAATACCACAGGCTTTAGAGCTGGGAGGAAAAAAGATCTCAACAG